>NC_056727.1:483595771-483773679 GCF_019279795.1 Protopterus annectens
TTAAAAGTACTATACTATGCCACTGTGAAACTATATCTGTCTATGTATTTCTACATCCCTGTCTATCTATGTATACACATATGCATATATATATATATATATATATATATATATATATATATATATACATACATATCTCGATATACATACGTATACACATGTTATATATGTATATATATATATATATATATATATATATATATATATATATATATATATATATATATATATATATATATATGTATATATATATATATATATATATATATATATATATATATATATATATATATATATATACTCCTTTTTAGGTCCACATATGTATACACACAGTAACGTACTGCTGAACACCCATTACTGTACCACCTACTTGTACATTGCACTACAACCTACATTGCTATGTGCACATAGCTACCATCCCATACATATGTATGTGGAGCCTTCAGTGACAGTTTTAGTATGTCCCCGTCCCTATACACATCCTTATATACATAGATACAGACCAATAACACATCCGGAGGGTTCACAGTATGTAGAGTATTATAGTAGTACTTTACTTTACCTGTGTTTGTTGCAGCTGTTTGTGTAGGCTTGCAGTTGCTTGGCCTGCTGTCTGCCTCTTTGCCTTGATGTTTCCGGTTTGTTATTTCTTTCTCTTTCTTTCTTTCTGTCTTTCTTTCTTTTTTTTTTTTTGGTTCTCTCTCTCTCTCTCTCTCTCTCCCTCACTCTCTCTACCAACAGAGGGTGCAATGACAGTATTGCATGTGTGGACTGGGAGTACAGGATGCTTTTGTAGGTATCTGCACATGTTCATGTGATGGCCTCTGCACCAATTGTTAGCCAGCATTTACTAATTGCATGCAGCCTGTTGTGTAGTGATTGCAGTTCTCACTGTGATTACAGGCCTGTGTTATAAAAAGGTATGTTAGGTAGGCATAGCCCTTTCAGATTATCAGGGTGGGGACCATGCTAGTTTGCTGTGGACACTGTTCTGTGAGTGAAAGGGTTGGTATGTCTCTCATATTTCAGGCTGTGTTGTAGACACTGCAATGCATGTTGTTCTGTAAGCTACTGTTAGTACATTTGGCAGGGTGTCAGTGGGGCACAGTTGACATTTGTTTTCACATAAGGGACATCCCTGTAACTCAGTCACAGTTGCTATGTCTTCACTCTTAACTATTCAACTATGGCTGTGTTTATCCTGCTCTCAGTATGTGTGTGGCTTGCCAGATGCTACTGTGACATTATTACCTAGTAGCTACTAACTAGCATGACTGTTTCTCAGCACACAGTACTGTTTTACAAATCCACTAGATTTGACAATAAATATACATGACATGCTTTGTGTGCTAGACTTGTATATTCCCTTTAAATTAATTCCTACTATTTTATGATATATTTCTTTCAGCACAATGTTCTTGTATAGCACTCATGGCTTAGTGGTATGTCATGCAGACTAGTGTTTCCAAGGTCCTGGGCTTGAGACTGAGGGAGGTATTTTATTTTGCTGCTGAGAAAACTACAGGCCTTGTCATTCAGTGACTAAGGCACTTTTAAGCAGTTGTAAGTGGGTTAGAGCGGGTTTGTGCAGAGGTCACGCATGCGCACTGCCTCTTAGCTTCGCGCACACCCGCTTACTACTGCTTAAAAGTGCTTACTCTCACCCACACCCGCGCTATTTTCTTTGAAAGAAATGAAAATGGGGAGACAGGAAAGTTGTGAAAAAGGGGTCACAAAGAGGGTAAGACAGCAGGGAAACAAGCTCGGGTTTTGCAGGAGGGATGTAGGTAAGGCCCATAGCTGCCCATTTCTTCATCAGCAACAGCTGTGCATATGTTTGTAATTTGGTGTGACATTTGAATCCTTCCACCCCTGTTAGAGGTGTAAGGACAACAATAATACTTGTTATACAGCCAATTGTAATTGACAGTTTACATGTCCAGCAGACATGTGTGCAAAATGGGCAGCTATGTATGGGGTGTCATTTTTTGTGGGTACAGAGTGCCCTTTTTTTTTTTTTTCAGGTGAGAGTGGTATGTCAGGTACAGGAAGTCGGTATAGCTGGGGAGGTAGATTGGGTAAGTTAACAGACAAGACAAACAAGATGCATACAGAGGCGGTGTATGACACATGTGGGGGGGTTACACAATTGACGGGGATGGATGTTTGGATATCTCGAGCCCATGAGCCCACAGATGGCAACAGTGGAACTGAGATCCCCACCCATGGGCAGTTGCCACTGTGCCTTCACTGCCCAGGACGGGGCTGTGCTGGGGGCTGTGTAGGCCGGGCAGCAGGCACGCCCATGAGTTGTGCCACCCATGCCTCAAGCTGGCGTAGGGTTCCAAGCACAGCGTGCTGGATCTCCCTACGCACCACAGTCCGGACACTACGGAGGGTGAGTGGATGTTCTCCTCCGGCCACGCTTGCAGAGGGGGATGAGCCCCATCCCCTGCAGCGCTTCCACCCACAGGTGGAACAGGGCCACCGGAGGAGGGTCCGGCCTGGGCACTACTGCCAGGTGCACTCGCCAGCTGAGGTGGGAGAGGTGGGTCCACTGGAACCCGCCTTCCCTGTCGTCCTATGTTTTGCATTATGTTATGACAGTTTGGGTTAGTAACGTACAATACCATTCACAATTAGTTGTAACAGCATACATTAGTATTCCCATTAACCAAACACCCATATATTCAAGCCATTGAACAGCAAGCATAACACATGCATAATTTGAACAGCAATACACAATCCAACAACATGCAGGGTTGATTGATGGCAACAGGCCATCAGGTTTGGATATATGAACAGGGCAGATGCATCCACGTACATGCAAATATGTATGAACCAACAGGACAAATGTCCAGGGGTGTTAATTGTGATTGCACATACCAATTTCACGTGGAATGAATTATATGTGGTTATAGGGTAGGGTGAAGAAAATTTAATTAACAACTTCAAATACCAATACATATGCTGTACATTTCTACTAGCTGCAGATATATACACACTACAGTTCTGCCTACAGTTTCCTATGTGATAACTACTTCAGTTTGGTGATAGGAATGTTACTGCTACATCAATATACATTTCATTTTTATTCATACACATTCATATCTGGCTCTGTTCAGCTACATCATCCTGCTACATTGGCTTTATATAGCTATAGACAACTGTGGATGTTTGGTATTTCAGACAACCATACTATCTGCATATTGCAGACTGAGAGCAACATATCCAGATTTTGGGACACACATTCCAGCTGCAGTACTGTTTTCAACACATGTTACTGTTTGGTTCTGCCTGTCACATTCATTTCATTCTGTACTCACTGCAGTATACTTTATTCAGGAGTTATTACTACTTTATTGGTGGATTCATACCTCTTTCTCACACTCTCTCATTTGTTTTATTTTTACAATTCAGGATGGTACTTCATTCTAGGCGTTATTGACATGTTTTACCTGTAGTTATAACAATCCTTTCCAACAGTCTCACTTATGTCATGTTTCTGTATTTCAACAGGGATATATTTCACACATGTGTTTTACTCAGCTTCTGCAGCTGTAACTTTCAGCCTGCTGCAGGTTATGTACTATTATATTACAGGTGGGACATCTTTATTTCAGACTTGTTTCATTTTTATGTTTGGATTACAGGCTGCATCACACTTTTGTAATCAAGCAATACTTGCAAACCCTTTTACACTGTTACTTGCACATTTTATTAATTAGTGACTACACTGCACTCTTTTGCTAACTGTCATACTTATATATTTATTTACAGTTACAGGGAGAGAATTACTGACCTGCCTGGTGGCGCAACCACACCAGCCTATCGCCATAGGCTCGACGGTTCGCAGAACGGACACCTGCAGCTGTAATATAAATGAAGTAATATTGGAATACACATCTCCATAATATCAGCTAGGTTAATTTCTTACATAAATAATTACATGTAACTTACTCAGTAGTGGGGCATTGGGCATTTGCCGGGCCTCCTGGATCCAATGGTTCAGTTGGTCCTGCTTCCGTCTCTTCAGGTCCGCATGGTGGTGACGGACCTGCTCACCAGTCCTTGGTATTCCTGTGGCACTGGTGAGATCATGTGCCAACCGGTCCCACACCTCAGCCCTATATGCTCCCCACAGGACCTGGCCCTGCATGAGTTGGGCCTCATGATTATGGACGAGGAGCCAAACCATATATTTGGACTCCTCAATGCCCCACCTCTGTGCTCGGAAGCAACTACCCTCACCTACACCTGACATCCTGGCTGCAAGTCGCTTCTACAATCGGTTATGCTGTGTATTCCCACCTATGGGGCTTATATATGCCGTTTTTCCCGCACTTATCTGTGATTGACCATTTTGGAATTGTATCAGCTTCACAAAACCTGCTTTGTCATGCTCCTCTTTCTATTCATTCCTATATATATGCTATTACTGCATTTCTAAGCGCAGCTGTCATGGCTTAGTGGTTCAGTACTTTGACTATGGTGCATGGTATCCTGGGTTCAAACCTGGCCATTGCTTTTTATATTTTATGACTGTCTACACAGGCTAGGAGGTGTGTCTGTGTAAAGGCAGTTTTGATACAGCTTGCTCAACGTTGTCCGTCGGTTAGCTTGTTGGCGTGGTGCGCAGCTCCGCGCAAATGGATCACGCTGGTCTATGCGTGGTTTGTCTGTCAGCATGCATATTACGCTCAACTCAGCTATGGGCACACAGTTTCAGCGTGTTAAAATGGTGCTCACCTACGGGCACTCATTTTACACCTGTTAAAACACTGCTCACCTACGGGCACTCATTTTACACCTGTTAAAACACTGCTCACCTACGGGCACTCATTTTACACCTGTTAAAAACACTGCTCACCTACGGGCACTCATTTTACACCTGTTAAAACACTGCTCACCTACAAGCACATATCCTCAACTTGTTAGACTGTAGTTCAGCTATGGGCACATCTCACATTTTTTTTTTATTTTTTTATCTCACATTTCTTCAAAATACATGGCCCATTTCATTACATTTTACATAAAATATAATTTTATATATATACATATATGTCAGGGACTTGTTTCGTGCTTACTAAAAATAAAAATTGATGTTGTGGGGGCTCGAACCATGATTGCCTCCTCTTCAGCCGACATCTCTACCGTTACACTATTGCTTCTTGGCTTAGTTTGCATATTTAGTTCTTATATGCTTTTCCACTGACTGCTAACTGTGGCTAAGCACCGGGCATGCCCGTGCAAACGAGCGCACTCACGGGCAAACATCTTTACAACTTATAAAAAAAATTATTAGATGTTCATTTCTACATTTTATGTTCATAGTCTGTGGGGGCATGTGTTGTATTGTGTTCATTCACATTTACACGGACTCTGTCGTGGGGGTTTACTTTTGGGACTTTTACTCTTCTGGGGGCATGTCCGTTTGCAGGGCTCGCCATATGGACACGCCCCCTACTGTCTTACACGGACCGTGTTAGCCTTAGGTGTGATTCAGCATGCCCTCGTGCATATGCATGACATGCTGACGTCACACCGTTTAACTGCAGCCTCCATGTAAGCCTTGTAACTCTTACACGGAGGCTTCATGAATCCTGCCCAAACTCTTCAGTGAGTAATTATTTTATAAGCTACACAGACCTTGAAGGCATGGCTTCAGGAATGGCAGTCACAAGGTGACTTCTGGCCAGCACATACTGATGGCTCAAGCACTTTTGATTAAAAGCCATATTATAGGTTCATTGGTAAGTACTAGGCTAGCTGCCCTTGTGTGCCTTTTTAAGCCTAATTCCCCTTTTTGTGCTTGAATTAACCTATTTATTTTGTTAGAGATTGACCTTACCCATCCCATGGTTGATTATTATATATTATCCCTAGTAAAAATAACTGGAATCATACCAGAGATAATTTGAGGGGAACCCATGCATGGGCTAAAGCACTTAGGAGCTGCCTCTGTCCGTTAGTAGTAGAGGCAGTACTGAGGTAACCCTTCTGTTTCGTATCCATAGATCGAAGTTGCACTTGAATATGGACAGAAATAAACTTTGTTTAATGTGGATGGACAGTTCTGTTCCAGAAGAGCAGTATCCTCTGTCTCTCCAAACTGTTTTATGGATGCTGCAGAAGAGGTTTAGATCCCTAGACTGAGTATGTCTGATGCCATTTGACTTGCTGATGTGCAGTAAATCTATCAGTATTGGGTTGGAAGATGCCTTCTTTGCCAGACACAGGTCATCTGTTAGTAGTGTGTTGGATACCAAATATATTGACAGTATAGCCTATATAGTGTACACTATAGTACAGTGACCATCTTTGCTATGACAAAGAAGATAGTAATGCTTGTTTAGGTTCCAATATAACCCTTTGGCTTTCCATATGTCTGTTATCCTGCCCTCATATTTTACCATTTCATGAAAATGTTACTCAACCACCTGAAATGAATTTTTTTTTTCTTTATTAATAGCCTTCACATGCATGTTCTACTTTGATATTCTTATTAACCTTCAAAGTTAAACTTCTTTCTAATGTCCTTAGAGTTGAAGGTTTGAAATTATCCATGTTGCAAATATTATATCTTTATCATTTTTTTCTGTGCTACACTCTTCAGTAAACCATATTGTAATATTCAAATGTACTTACTCCTTCCAAATTGTTCATGTCAATCAGTACTCTTACTTGACTCATGTAAAAGTATCCTTGCACTTGGTGCTTTCCTACACCTCCCACCTCTGCTCAGAAGAGGTTATATACCCAGTCAGACTTTCCTGGTAAATAAAAGCAAATGAATAAATACAAATATTCAGTTGGACACTTCATTAGTTCATTATACTGGTGAAGCTAAACAGCATCCGTTATCATAGCAGACCACATGAATTTGTGTGTCAGTATCCTATATGTTCATTGTAGGCCCTTGTCTCTTCATTGTGATGGTCATGTTACAAAAAGATAAAATCTCTTTTCAGGGTTTATAGGGCATAGCCATTTGACAAAAAAGGAACAGATTGCACTATGTTATATTTGTAATTCTTGTAAAAGCTATTTTCTAGTAAAATCATAATGATCCAGTGACAAACGACCTGCTCCCCTTTTCTACCTATTCAAACAGGAGTACCCCAAGGCCCCATTCTAGGACCTCTTCTTTTCAATATCTTTACCAATAACCTTCACAAGCTCTTCCATTACACAATACACCAATGATTCTACCCTAATCACCCTCTCTGATAACATCTGTGACCTTCATTCTATAACTCAAAACTCCTTCCTCACCATGGAAAAATGGCTAACTGATAACCAACTCATCTTAAATCCAAAAAAGATCAAGCTCCTTCTTTTTCTTCCTAAATCCCTTTCCCATCGTAAAACCTCCTTCACTATCATATCCCTTGATAACACAATTATCAAACCTGAATCACACACTAAGCTCTTTGGTACTATAATTGATGACAAATTAAAATTTGACCTCCGTATTAAATAATGTATTAAAATGACACATCAAAACTTGGTCTTCTTTATAGAAATAGAAAATTCCAGTCCTCTGACTCCAAACCTGCTCTTGCACAAGCTTTCCTCGTTCTCTGCCTACTCTACTCTTCTCTAATACTCACACATCTACATTCTACCCTACTAACCAAACTTGAACAAACTTACAACAAAATAGCAACATTTGCCAGCAACCTCTCATACAAATCTCACCACTGCCTTCCTCCAAAACAACTCAAATGGCTTGAATTCCCCCAACTCCTTCTTCTATCATAGGTACAAATCATTCACTCCTTACTTAAACCTTCATCCTGTCCTTCCCTTTCTGTGCTTGTATCCATTTATACACCTACTCGTACTTTCCGCAGCTGTGATCAACTACTTCTCGAAATATATAAACCTAATAAAAATATAGGCAAATATTTTACAAAAGCACTATCTCCCAAGCCTGGAACAAACTCCCACCAAAGATTTGTAGCATCAAATATACTAACAGCTTTAAAAAAGAACTAAACATCCACTTAACCATCTTAAGCTCCTGTCTATGCCATGACCCTACCTAATCTCCCTTCATTTCTCTCTTTCATTTAACTTTCATTAATTATTATTCTCTTAGCCCAATGTGAAACAATGACAGGCTTTATGCTGCCTTACTGCACTCCTAGTGCCTTCAAACAGCATTACCTCTAGTCTCATACTGTCTATCCAGACCATTTCAATATACGTTTCACCCTTGTATCTACTTTTCTTCTGTCTTCACTCCATAGCTACATTTCTTCCTCTTTATCTGCATGTTTGAACTTTTTCAGTGAATGAACTTTAACGATTATGAACTTTTCTTTTAGTTAATGATCCTGTAATTTTTTTTCCTAGTGAGTGAATGGACTTTTTTAGTATTCTGTATAAACTTTTGAGAAACTGTTATTCAATTATTTGTACAGCTTGGACTCCTTGTACCTTAATTAACCACGTGCAAAATCTTAAATCATGCAATCCATTACGCTTGTACTTATCTTGTATAATTCATATTGTATGTTTTCCTTTTGGTAGCTATAATCTAATTCATGGGATATTTGTAATTTCTATGCATTTCCTCCTCGGGTCTCCACTGAAAATGGGGCCCTGGCTAATTTGGACTAACCCGGTTAACAAATGACAAATAAATAATATAAATAAATACTGTCACCTCTCAGCAAGAGGTTCTGCAGCTGGTCTGCCATCTGTGCAGAGTCTGCATACCCTTATTGTCTTCAGTAGGGTTTTCTCTTGGCAATCTGGCTTCCTCACACATGCCATAGATGTGCAGCATGTGGATATGTGTGTGTGTTTGTATGTGCATGTGTGCAATTTGAAAGAAAGATATGTTAACCTATTTCTGTTCCCTACTTGCTCTTGTAAACTCTGAAGGTGCTGATGGCTCTTCATAAGGTTGCTATAGCAGTCAGATGTGAGACAGAGCTTCTAGTAAAAAGCAAAGTTTTTGGCTAAACTCTTGCTATTTCTGAAAGTAACGTTTTTTGTTTCCACTGCTTGAACATTGCTTATTCTTTTTCTGACTCAGGCTAATACATTCAGCAAAATGTGCAGAATCTGTTCTTAGTATTAGGAGCATGGAATCCTAGGTCTTAACCCCCCCATTATTCCACATTCATGGAGAATCTATTCTTAGTATCTGAAGCATGTAAATCTGGGTCTTAACCCCACCATTATTCTACATTCATGGAGAATCTGTTGTTAGTATTAGGAGCATGGAAGCCTAGGTCTTAACCCCACCATTATTCCACATTCACGGAGAATCTGTTGTTAGTATTAGGAGCATGGAAACCTAGGTCTTAACCCCCCCCCATTATTCCACAGTCACGGAGAATCTGTTGTTAGTATTAGGAGCATGGAAACCTAGGTCTTAACCCCACCATTATTCCACATTCACGGAGAATCTGTTGTTAGTATTAGGAGCATGGAAACCTAGGTCTTAACCCCACCATTATTCCACATTCACGGAGAATCTGTTGTTAGTATTAGGAGCATGGAAACCTAGGTCTTAACCCCACCATTATTCCACATTCACGGAGAATCTGTTGTTAGTATTAGGAGCATGGAAGCCTAGGTCTTAACCCCACCATTATTCCACATTCACGGAGAATCTGTTGTTAGTATTAGAAGCATGAAAACCTTGGTCTTAACCCCACCATTATTCTACATTCACGGAGAATCTGTTGTTAGTATTAGGAGCATGGAATCCTAGGTCTTAACCCCACCATTATTCCACATTCACGGAGAATCTGTTGTTAGTATTAAGAGCATGGAAACCTAGGTCTTAACCCCACCATTATTCCACATTCACGGAGAATCTGTTGTTAGTATTAGGAGCATGGAAACCTAGGTCTTAACCCCACCATTATTCCACATTCACGGAGAATCTGTTGTTAGTATTAGGAGCATGAAAACCTTGGTCTTAACCCCACCATTATTCCAAATTCATGGAGAATCGGTTCTTAGTATTAGGAGCATGGAAACCTAGGTCTTAACCCCCCCCCCATTATTCCACATTCACGGAGAATCTGTTGTTAGTATTAGGAGCATGAAAACCTAGGTCTTAACCCCACCATTATTCCACATTCTTCCATTGCAAAGTTGCATTAATCATTGCAGCTGGATATTGTTTCACATCATAGTATAACACCACAGATTAGCTTGGATGAGGTGAAGGGGGGCAGTTGCCCTGAATGCAAAGTGTTAGGGGGTGAGACTGGTGATGTCAATGGTGTGAATATACATACCGGCATTCCGAAATGAATGACAATACTGTATTTGCTGTCACAGCTGAAGTGCTTCATGTAAATGGTATTTAACTCTAGGAAGTTTCAGAACAGAAGAGCTTTTTGTTGGTCCTCAGCTTTGAAAGGACATTCTTTTCTACTCAGCTTAGAGTTGAAGGGATGCCAGATAATCTAGCTCTGGTTCTGTATATGTTGTCTATGCATGTAATATTTGGACTGATTTCACAGTTCCAAAGAGACTTTTGTACACACTTCTAGAATATCAGTGAGTCCAAACACTGTCTAATAAAGCTTGTGTGTGTGCACTTATCATGAAATCTATGTGTGTAGCGAGAGAGAGAGTACTTTCTAAATATCACCACAGGTTTTGGCTGGCTGGTACACTGTCCAGCTATATGCTCCATCTTGTTCAGTATTGGCTATACCGTAGTCCATTTCACATAACGGATTTGTAAGTGGGTGTGTAAACTGAAGGTGACAGTCAACTGAAAAAAACATTTTAGCAACTGAGGTGGTATGGCTCTCCACTTTAGGCCTGAATCAAATCTTTGAGGGGTTATAATTACTTTGGCCATTTTAGGCTGGTGTTCTTCTGATACGTCACCACATTATTGCTGGTATTAGTTGCATGAATTGCTGCACAGAAAGCATCCATAATATTTGCTCTTTTGACTTATCCTTGAGTGAACCCTCTGAGCAAAGATCCTTGAAATGTGCCTATGTTTCTCTTTTTGTTAAGGGGCGGGGCAACTTCAGTGATGAAAGAGAAGCTGCAGAACTGAAGACTGCAGGCTTCAGGATTTATTTAATATCTTGTAAAAATGTCAGTCTTGATATGGGTGCATAGTAAAGCAGGTTGTTGAAATAAGTTAATGTAGACCAGGAGCATATTCCCAGACAGGAC
Organism: Protopterus annectens; assembly: GCF_019279795.1. Classification (NCBI taxonomy): domain Eukaryota; kingdom Metazoa; phylum Chordata; order Ceratodontiformes; family Protopteridae; genus Protopterus; species Protopterus annectens. Next base: position 483,606,944 of record NC_056727.1, read on the forward strand.
TGGGGTTAGAAGTAAGATCATACCATACAAAAAATACAAAGACCTATATATATGGGTAAGTACTGTTCTTCCCCATTCCCCCAACACAAGAGCACATTTTCTAGATTTGTCGCTTGTCGCCAAGCAGTAAGACGCTGTCCGGTTTAGATTCTTCGATAGAGTGTCTTCTGCGTGGAGACATGCGTGAATGGGCGTACGTTGAATGAAGGTGTTTCAGCGTGCAACGTAGCAAGTAAAAATCAACTGTTCTGCTGTGGCGACCCCTAACCGGGAAAAGCCGAAAGTCACAAAAAAACTTAACATGGAACCAGAAAAGGGGGGGGGGGGGGGGGGTTGCAATGCCTGAGCCATAGAATAAAAGCATTCTGGTAAGTTTAAAGGAGGAGGCAACAGTGAAGAAGAAATGTAGGCAGTATTTACTGAGACAGAAATAGTACACTAATGTATAAATTGTACAATATCTGAAGAATCACAATAAAATGGTAAGAGAAAAGTAGAGGTATGGGGGAATGTGAACATAATAAAGAAATGGGAAGATTAGTGAGGACAAAAACAAAGCAGAAAATGAAAATGAAGTTGGAAAGTGAGGATATGCAGAGAATGAATAATAAAAGGTTAGGAAAACAGCAGGGATCATAGTAAAATCGAATCTAAGGGGGTACTGCAGCTCAGTAAATGGAATTGCTATGTAAAAAGCTATGGAAAGAGATGCATAGTGCTAATAAAGGAGTGTGATGAAGATACAAAGTGTTTGTAGGACACCCTGCATTTGTACAAGCAAAGTCACACATATGCAGTGGAAATAAACTTGTAAGTGCTGTCGTGGCTAAAAGTAAGGAAACTTAAATTATACTAGAGGATATATTGAAGGCTAAAGTTATGCCTAAAGAAATGCTTAGTACTGACAGATTTTATAGTAAGAGTGATACAGACAATGCACAAACTGCTCATGTTCATATCCATGAAAAGTTAAAAGACTGTTATACAAAGGTGACTTCCTTCCTTCCTATTTCACACTCCAGGTTTCCAAACTTGTTAGAATAACCAAGCCACACAAAACCTACTGGACCATACAGACCAGGTGGTACAAATAAAACCCCTCACTGAAAATAAATCTTTCATATTGGATACCATAGATTTTCTCAACAAGATCAGAAACATCCCCATCAGGGAAAACACAATTCTAGTCATAACATGTGTAAATGCATTGTACACAGTGCTTCCACATGACTACTGCATTCAGGTATTCTAGAAGGCTTACATTAAAAATAGAGAAGCCCTAGCAGGGGAAATTGAAACAGTTGGAAAACTTCTCAGCATTTTACTTGGCAACAACTGCTTTAAATTCAAACATGAATTTTATAGACAAACAGGAACTGCCATCGGGGCAACCACGGCACCTAGTCTGGCAAATGTGGTCTTAGGAAAATGGAAGGAAGAAAACATTTATCAAAGCAGGTTCCAAAAGGTGATTAGTTGCTACCTGCACTTTATCAACAGTATCTTCATCATATGGAAGGGAGATAAGACTTCTCTGAGTGACTTTTATGAGTGCATCAATAATTCAAACAGGTTTCTAAGATTTACCTGGAGCCATAGTATTAGAGCTAATACTGAAATATCCAATAAAAATATAAGTCTCAAAATGGATTTTTTTCTAGTAGAATTATTTCAGACATTACAACTGATAAAATGCATTTCTGTATTTCACACCAGAAACATGTTTAAAGCAACTGTGGGCTGCAAGCTAGATAAGGCTCATAGTACTGCTTTGTTCTGAAATAAAGGAATATTATAGTTTGAACTTGTTGTATTACATGTTCCAAAACAGATACAGCTCTGTTTGTGTGACTGCATGGATCATGAAGTCATGAAAACGTGCAGTTTCTGAGAATATGAAGAAATGTAACCAGTGTCTGAATCTTCTTCTTCTTCTTGGCTTTTTCCTGGTTAGTGGTCTAATAATTGTATATTTATACTGCCAATCAAAGATATGATTATTTATGGAAGGAATATTCCAGAATGTGTCTCTTCTTTAAATAAAAGTCTCAGTAGTTTTGCCATATTGTTAGTTTAGTTAGTCTATGTTAGGTTTCACTCCATGTTGCTAATCTATTCTGATAAATGCTTTGCCTTGAACTGCTTTCATGTCTTAGTGAATTTACTAATGACAGAATGTAATAAAGAACCTTCTAATAGATAGCAGTACTAAAGTCAACTTCCTGGATTTCACAGTTTCCAAGGACCTTGGCAAGGGGACCTTCACAAACAATCTTTATAGGAAACCCACCCGGAATAATTTACTGTTGCGTAAAAGTAGCTTGAACCCAAAATTACAAAAAGAATTGTTTTAAAATCCCAATAGATGAGAACAGCCTGGGTTGAAAGAGCAGTTAAAGACTTCACAATCAGCCTCCGGAATTAAAAAAAAAAACACTTTCTAGCCAGGGATTATAATGACAGAATGTTCAATAGCATCTTGGGTCCCATCAGAACTCTTAAAACCGGGATGACCCCATCACGACAAAACCCATCAGGGAGACTAATGACAGAATTCAGGAAGCTTGACTCAAAAGCTGAAAACAGGAAACAAAGCATTATCCCAACTTTCACCACGGACTATAAAGAGATTAGAAAAATCATAACAGACAATTGGTTTATGGTCAGAGGCAATAAACAACGTGGTAAAATACTGGAATGGTTCCAAACTTTGTTTTTATAATGGCCAAAAGCATTAAGGACTGGTTAGAAAGCAATAAAAATATAGGAGAACTCCAGCAAGGGTATGTACAAATGCAGGTCTCTAGACTGCAAGTTTGGTGAATTTCAAAATGGGACAGACCACTTCACCTGCTTTGTCTTAAACATAAAAGTGTGGAGTACCTCTAGAGGGGATTGTAATATTAAAAGTGTAACTTACATGGCACAATGCAATACATGTAACTATTATGTGGGCAAAATCAACAGTAAAATAAAATTCTGAAATGTTCACTCTCTGTCGAACATAAAACTTACAATATTAAAGAATCCACAGTCCAAACATTGTCATGAACTTTCCAACCACAAGTTTACCTTTCGTAGCCTAGATTCACTAAAAATGGGACCATTGGAAGAAAACAAGAATGCAGTCCTAGAAATAATGAAGCTACAATGGCAGATTAAGTTAAATACCTGTAAAGCACCAGACTTGAATGCTAGCTGCTCCATTAAGTGGGTACTAGCATTAAGAAAAATAAACCACAAAATGTACTGTTGGAGGGCCCCATGTACTTTGCATTTTATGTTTTAAGTTTTAAGTCTGAACATTTTTAGGTAAAGTCCTTGAAGTTCTTTAAATGTATGTGCAGGTTACAATTTAAGTATTTATACACTGACAAAGGCTTTGTCTACCCTGAAACCAAAGCATGAAAAGTCTCTGATTATTCTGTTCTGTAATCTAAATACACCCCTTTGTATTTAAAATTTAAATTTTAAGTTTGAGGGCCGTATTCTGAAAAGATTCACAGAACTCAACAGAGTGTACCAAGTTCCACACAAGATTTGCAGTAAATTCAGTACTATGCAAATGTGCCCTGGTCTGCTGAACACATCTCAACATAATGCAGATACAACAAATAAGCAGTGATGTCAGTGCAACTGCAGTCATATAGTGCAAAATTGTATCCTGAAGAAAAAAATGCCAGTAAGGTGATATATTTCCACTAGCAATGTATGTGGTTGACAGGTAGTTAAAATCAACAGAACCGTAGATCAGTATGTGTGTATATACCATTAAGAAGCTATCTAAGGGCTTGCACTAGAGGATAAACACTGATCACGTGTGAGCCTGACTGCCACTTTGTTGTTAGCTGTTGAGATGTAAGCATGTATGTTTGTCATCTCTGTCTGTTCACTAGTTTCTTCGTATTTAATGATGCTGCTATCCATCCTGATGTGTTTGTATTTATTAAAGCATCGGCATGAAACCGTAAGCCTTCTCATTGTTTGTATTAGAGAGGAATAAGTGACATGGTATCAGAAGAAGCATGTCTAAAAGGACATGGCGACAGGAATGACATATCTAAAGGGCTTGAAGTCAGAACCGGCATTCTGAAGTTTAAAATGGCTTGGCGGAAATGATTTAAGGCACTTATCCAGATGTTGGTAGAATATACAGCAGTGAACCATCCCAAAAGTGTGCATACTTTGTAAAACAGGTCAGAAACAAATTTCAGGTATTAAATCTTGCTCAGCACTATTTCTTTTAGCATAATATGAAACGAGTCATACAGAATGCTCTAAATAATTTTCGTATAAACAAATATGTACGATATAGATAAAAATATTCAAATTACTATGGAAAATGATTGAAATAAATTTCAATTGCATAAAATGAATAAAATAAAGGGAAATGACCACATTTTTTGCAAAGCTTATGTATTTTCATATTAAGCAAAGCTATCCGAGTTTTCAGAAGTGTATAAAGTGTTTGCATGTTTGTGCAGTGTTACAGCAAAGCTATTTTGCAACGTACCACCATTACAAGGCATATTTCACAGAGTACAGCCATTACAGAGCATATTTTGCATGTAAAGTATTTTGAAGAGTTTATTGTGCATTTGAATGTTGTTTCAAGCTCACAGCACACTTTGTTTGTACATAATTACAAGGGCCATATTTTCAGTGTGTTTGTGTATACTTTGTGGGCATGGCAGTCGGGTTTCAAAAGCCCAGTGCAGTTGTCTTTGGCTATATTAATGTTATGTATATATAACATATTGCCGAGATGTTTGAGTAAGAGTATGACATTTTCATACAGGCTACATTTCCAGATAAAGATGCCCATACAAAGGCATTTGTCCTACTTAATTTACTAAACAACCAAAAAGCAGTATAGCACACTTTCAATGCCACCACAGATCCAACAACAGTTTTCACGCAGCTGGTAAAGTAGACGAAAATTTAATAAAATAACCTAAAAACTAGTATAGCAAAGAGATTTAGCGCTTTCATCCACCATAAACGTGGACTTCATCAGAATGCCATACTTCTCCTTCACTTCATTAAAATACCCTTACAAAAAAGGTGCCTTCAGGTTTGAACCAATAGTAAGTTACAATTGGTTCACATAATTTAAAGGTGCATATGACATTTAATGCAGTTCAAAACCCACATCTATAAAGAGAATTAGTCACAGTAACCTTTCTCTATACTTATTGTGGGCTTATTTCATTTCTTACATTACAAAATTAATATATACTTGTAAAAAATAATTACTTTATACATATTTAAATATTCAGTTACGTACTTTTCATTCACAACAAATTCATATTCTTGCTAATAGTACAGGTCTTATAGGTATGTGATCATTAAGTCCCGGAGGGGTAGTAGCATTGAGCAGTAATTGCCACTAAACTTCTTTTTCTGCAAGTAAAATTTTAATGTCCCCCCTCTTGGGTTGGGTTTCAGCTGTTCCAATATACCAAATTTGAAAATTTTACAATTCCTACTGCTATCTAAATATCTGTATAACACATTGTTCTTTTCTGTTCTATCAATATTATACAAGTAGTCATATATTCTGTTTTTTAGACATCTGTCAGTCTTTCTGACATAGAAACCTGGACATTCTAAACATTTAGCTAAATATATAACATGTTTGGTGTTGCAATTCCCATTTCTAAATGTTACTTTCATCCTATTAAAATTCTCAAGGACTAGACTGTCGACATCTAAAATCGCATGACACTGCTTGCATCTTCCACATTTGGTAGTGTGTTTACCTTTTTTATCCATCCATCAGTTGTCAAAGGGTGCTCAAGTTTATTTTTTATATTTAATCCTGTTTTATATAAATATATATGGTTTATATACGTTTAATAATAGTGTAATATACATTTATATATATAGGTGCCTCTCCTAACATATCAACCAACCCATCCTCTGATTTTAAAATGTTACAGTTATATGTCATTATATTTTTTACACGCTGAGCATATTGATTGTATTCTATAATACATGCCTTATTGTATTTGTTATTCCCTTCGTTGTTTCACATTGAATTTACCTGGGAACTATCCAGTCCTAAAATGGGTTTGTATCTTTTACCCCATTCACTCTTTACATAACCTGTAATATCAGATATAAGGCCATTGGGATATCCCCTTTCCCTAAATAAACCTCCAATAAATTCTATTTCTAATACCATTTCATCATAGAGGGAAGTCATCCTGGCGGCCCTAATACACTGTCCTTTCAGTATGCTCCTCATCTGATTTCTGGGATGATTACTTGAATATTCCAGATAGGAATTACTAAACGTCTCCTTCCTGTGTATTCGAGACTTAAATCCTGTAGATGTGTGGGAAACTAAAGTATCTAAATAAGCAATTCCTACTTGGTTGCTGTTATATGTGAATTGGAGAAAGCTACTTGTATTGTTTAGATATTGTACAAACTTAGCTATCTCATCAAGGGGTCCATCCCACCAAAATAAAAATATCATCCAGAAATCTGGTGTAACATTTAACATACTTGAAGAGCTCACTGTTAAAAACATGTTGTTCTTCCCAGTCAAGCAGTACTAAGTTTGCAAAGATGGGGGCACAAGCTGCCCCCATCGCTACACCCTTAGTCTGCCTATAATGCTCCCCTTCAAAATAAGTGAAGTTGTTTTCTAATACAATGGACATACATTCAACAATAAGTTGAGCCCTGTCCCATTCAGTCCCTGAATATTTTCTAATACTATTGGTAAACATCTCTAGACATCCCTCCTTCGGAATGCATGAAAATAAGTCAATAACATCAATAGTGAGAAATGCTAGTTCCCTTTTCTATAGACTAGGTTTCAGACTACTAAGAAAATCCCACGAATCCTTTATAATATGAGGTACTTTCATAAAAATGTGTTTTAACCAATGATCTATAGCTACTCCTATAGGAAATGTTTTAGATTTACTAGCTGATATTATTGGTCGGAAGGGGGATTCAACAAATTTTTGTGTACTTTGGGTTTACCCACTATTGTAGCTATTACCGGGGATGTTACACTCAAAAAATTAAATGTGTCCATGGTAATTCTAACGTCTAAATGAAATTCTTCCAAATATAAATCTATACGCCTATAAGTTATAGGAATTTTGCTCATAGAAACAGTTTCATAATTCCCAGACTCATGTAATATTCCATACATTTTGTTGGTGAATTCTATGGAATCATATATTACCACCCCTCCCCCCTTGTCAGGTTTCATAACCCTAATTCCAAGATCTGATCTTAATTGGTTCAACACATCATTTTCTTTAGCCGATAGATTATTTATTTATTTTTTATTTTTTTATTTTATTTATTCTATTTTACATTTGTTGACCGGGCTAGTCTAACTGGATATATGTTTATTTTCAGTAGAGGCCCGGGGAGAAAAGCTCCAATATATGCAATCATACAATAAATGCAATAGTATCATACAATATATACAATAGCAGGAAGTGACATTAAAATTAATTTAGATCAGACATAAAAAAGTGTACAGAGTCGGCAAGAGGAAAAAAAAACTTAAGATAACATAATATGAAAAATAAAAAATAAGCAAGATTAGTTATTTTACATTAGAGGCCTGGGTACAGGCATACATACATATGTTTACTTACAGTTAAGTAGAAGGTGAGTACTTCTAGAGTAAGTCACTCATTTAAAAGAGCTGAGAGGAAGTCTCCTTTAATACTTAGGAGGTAGTGGTTGGCATTTTTAGTTAAACCAAATAGACATCGTAGGACAGAGTAGAGGGGATGAGTGAAGGGAGTGGGAGATAGTGAATGGGATGTTAGTCAGGGTTAGAGCAGGGGCATAGCCAGTGTGTTATGAGGTATTCCTTGAGATATTTTTTGAAGAGCAGTGTAGAAGAAAGAGAAGAGAGTTCATTAGGAAGTTGGTTCCAGGCTTTTCCCACTGTGTTAGACAATAGTGAGTCTCCAGCCTTGTTATTACGTTTAGAAGTGGAAACTAGTCGCTTATTAGCTGAGCGTAGTGTTTCTAGATTCTTGTATGGAGTAATCAGACTAGAGAGGATTGGGGTATTCATAGGGTGGTAGAGAATCTTTTGGGTGATCATAAGTTGTTGATAATGAAGTTGGTTCTGCAGTTCTAGCCATCCTAGCTATTTAAGGTTGTGACAGTGATGAGTTCTAAAAGGGGCGCCTGTGGCAAATCTGGCAATGTTATTGTAGCTGGTTGTAAGTTTGTTCAGGTTGTTTTTAGGTAGGTTGGTATAAATGGCAGAGACATAAAACAGGGTAGAGATAAGGTGAGTTTGGACAATGGTAGTTCTGGCCAGTGGTGTGAGGAAGGTTTGATTCTATAAAGGGAGCCTAGTTTTCTGTTGACTAACTTTATAGTAGTATTTATAGGATCATCATAGTTAAGGTAGTGGTCTATTGTGATGCCTAAGAGTTGAATTGTAGTATCTGGGGATATGGTAGTTCCATTGTTAGAGGTTACTGTGAAGTGACATTGTGGAGAATTTTGGGTAGGAGTGAAAAGCAACAATTTTGTTTTTTGGGGGGTCAGGAGGAGGCAATGTTGCATAAACCAATTTTCAACATTATTAAATACTGTTTGAGTGAGGGTCTGGAGTGAGGAAATGGAATTGGCAGAACAGATTAAAGGTGAATCATCTGCATATTGTATGCAGGTGGCGTATGGAGTGTTAGCTTTAAGATCATTAATAATTATACTTATGTCTATCCTGGTTAATCCTCTGTTGTAACTTATATAACTCCCTGGTAACAACCTTCTCATAAGTAGCTATAGTGGGATGCATGGGGGAATAATTACACTCTTTTTCTTAAGTGTTCCAGTGACAACATTACTTGTTTGATCGTGAAAATAAATGGCTAAATTTAATTTCCTTAGGTATAGTTTAAGTTCAATCATATTGCCAACTATATTAAACCTTGTTCTAGACACAAATTTCATCCCTTTGGATAATATACTAAAATGTTCTTCCTCTAACTGAATTTTCTTATAACTAAATATATTGAAGTTGTTCAAACTATAAACTACTTCATTCGAGGCCTCTATGTGTCTCCTATTAGCCTCATCAATCCCTGTATTTACCATTGATGTTGTCTCCTTTTCCACCTCTGTTGACCCCCATACCAATTCTTCCTGTCCCACTCCTGTTCCTCGTCCCTGCCATATCTTCTCGTTCTTGGTAGATAATTCCTCTGTCCCCTCTGAAAATTTTGAACCTGCTTGTTATAATAATTGGGTTGGTGGAAGTCTTGTTGTACTTCCCTTTCTCGATAGTCCTCTACAGGCAATATAGACTTCCCTTCCCCACTTTCCTTCCATGGATATACTTCTTCCTTCTTATATTGTTCAAGATCTCTCTCCATTTTCTTGCATTTCCTTTTATAAATCTTTTCAGATTTATCCTCCACAATATCAAACTGTTTACTATATAATTTGTCCCACTGTGCAAATAATAGGTTCAAAATTTTCAGAGGGGACAGACAAAATAAGTACTCATTCCTAATTTTATTTATTTTTTACTCTTGTCTGCCCTCATGGGGGCAGACATTGTGATTCCTTTGGAAAGCTAAATCTGTCTCAATGCACAGACTGTGAGAACAAATAGCCCTATCGATTCACTTAGAATGGACCACCTGAAAAAAAATGCCAAGTATGAGAGTCTGCAGCTCATGTGTTATTCACTGGTATGCGCTGAGTTTTACAAATGTTGTTCCTATTGATGTACTACACATTCTCTGAAAGAAACTTGCAAAAGTGTCAACAAATTACTGAGATAAATAAAACTTTTCACAAGGAGCAGTTTTACAAGTTTCAATTCCTGGCCAAGTTACTCCTCCCATCTCCCCTCCTTCAGTGGGCTACAGTCTCACATTTCCAGCTTGGGTAGATTCAACTATTTCGTAAGCTTTGCATGACAATAGACATCAAAAAAATCACAGCCTGGTGTGCCACTAAAACTGTTCCCTTATGTGTCTCTTCACTTCTGAATAGCATTTCCCCAGGAATAAAAAAAAAAAAAAGCAAAGCGCACACAGTCCAGAGTTTGGGCCAATCCATCCATTTCTTAATGCGCACAGTAAAACATTCAGTTTGTAATGCATTCTGGCTGCTGACATGGTTATCTTTACATAGTTATTCTCTTATAGCATAACCTGAACTTATGGTATTCAATGCCAAGCTTTACAACAGTTCTCAGTTTCTTAACAATGACCTCCCAAGCCTCTGATGTGACCCAGTACTTTGTCAATATACTGTAAATACATAGATTAATACAAATATTTGTGCACATATGACACATACAAATACACATATACCATCATTAAAACAAGATAAATGCAATATAAATCATATCAATATAGTTATGATTTCTAGTTTATGACCCTGTTTGTCTATGGAAACTTCTTTTTGAATTTATGTTCAAGCAATTGTATATTTGTTGTATATCATCTTGTTTAATTGTTTCTTAATATTCTAACCACTGTATGCTGAATCAAGTGTAAAACTCTGATTTTACTCCTTTTATATTTTCTATGCTCTTTGTACAAAATAGCTATGTTTGTATAATTTATTTTTATTATTTTTTATAATTGTTTACTATGTATCTGGAGCTTTTCTCCCCGAGCCTCTGCTGAAAACAGTCACCTTGTGTCCAGTCAGACTAACCTGGTAAACAAATGGAAAATAAATAAAAGAAATATATATATTAAGAAAATCTATCAATATGCCAAGAAAAATCCAAAAGTTAAGAAAAAAAAAAAACACAAAAGGAAGGAAAATGTTTCCTTGATGCTGTCATGAAAATCCCACTCACTTATTCAGATATTATGGACAAACATATAGTCAGGCACACTGATGTCCCACTCACCAGGCTAAACAAGGAGAAGGTTACTGTCAGCTGCCTGTCAGGTGCCAGGATCTGCCACATAACCCACGCACTCAGGTCACTTCACAAGTACAAATATGACTCTGTCATTGTCTATGTTGGTGTGAATGACCTGAGATGTACCTCCCTTGACTACATGCAAAGAGACATAGAAGAGCTCTCCGATCTTGTAGCCCTGAGTAGCATTCTGCCATCACCCAGAATGATACCGCAGTACAAGGACAAAATGATTGACTTCAACAATTGGCTAAGTTACTGGTGTCATTCTAAGGGGATCCAGTATCTGTCTGCCTGGGACAACATGGTCGACAGACCATGAGGCTTTGCCAGAGATGGCCTGCACCTGCCATCCCTGGTATTTCGGATACTGGCTAAGGCTCTTGCCGTCACTATAGTGCTTTTTTTAGACAAGGTTCAAATGACAGATTCACCACCATAACAGGAACAGGCAAGCAAAAACTGAGGGCAATGCTACTAAATGCTAGAAGTCTAAATCTCAAAATGCACTCACTTGAGGCACTCCTTAAAGTGGAGAACATCGATATCTGTGCAGTGACTGAGACCTGGTTCAAGGCTCCAGAGAGCACCCCTGCACTACCAGACTATAACTCATACCACACTTTTCGGCCACGTAACCTGGATCAGAACACCAGAGGCAGAGGTGTGTCCATACTCATTAAGGATATCCACACCTCCAGGATAGTTGCTCAGCATAATGCATCCGAGGTTATCCAAGTGCAACTAACTCTGGGCAAAACTGCAATCCAAATTGTAGCTTGTTACAGATCCCCCACCATGACTCAGGATTTCCACTCCTCTTTTCTTGATATACTGGAAAATATTAGGTTTCAACCAAACACCCTAATAATGGGCGATTTCAACTACACCACCATTAACTGGGAAAACTACTCATGTATCAACTCCTTCACGCAATGCTTGCTGGAATTCATAAATTCCAATGCCCTGGATCAACTTATCCACACCCCCACCAAGGGCAACAATGTCATAGACCTAGTCATTACCAACATGAGTGACCGGTGTTCCACACCTGAAGTCAACTCCTCGTTGGTCAGATCTGACCATAAGCTAATCACCCTAGATATCCACATCCTGTCCCCACCCCCCATTAAGGAAACCATGGTAAAAAATTTCTCCAAAGCCAACTTCATGCTTCTTAAGACAGAAGTGGCGAACTTCATGACACCCATGCAGATGGACAATACAGTTACAATTGCTGACTCCTACACAAATGCACTCTATAAGCACTTACACGAGTGCATGGATCGTGCTATCCCAAACAGAACCAAGAAGCTATCCTCCAAAAAAAGGAAGCCAATCTGGTGGTCCCCTGCCATAAACAAACTGTACAAAAGAAGGAAGAAACTGTTGCAAAAGAGAGTAAAATCCAACGAGTGGTGGAGCTCCCTGGTCAGCCTAAGTAAGAATCTGAGATCCCTTATAAGAGCCTCCAAGGCTAGCTACGAAAACAAAATTGCTACTGATTCTAAGGATAACCACAAAGCTTTCTATAGCTATGACAAGAATCTCAATGGCAACACCCAGATCTGCTCTGAGTTACAGCACAACGGCATGAAAATTACAGAACCAACTGATATTGCCAACATCCTAGCAGATAGATTTAGTGCTAACTTTATCCCCCTCTCAGCCCCTAAAGGGCCCATATCTATACAGGAAGAATGCAGAGTCCCTGTAATCACAACTACACAGGTAAAAGCTGCACTCTCTAAAGCCAAAAACACAGCATCCATGGGACTGGACAACATTCCAGGCTGTGTTTTACATGAACTTCAGAACGAACTGGCTCCCCACCTAAGCACCGTGTTCAATCATAGCCTCACATCAGGCTTTGTGCCCACGGAATGGCGCACAGCAACAGTTATCCCACTCCACAAACGGGGAGCCACCACTGATCCCGGGAACTATCGCCCTATTAGCCTGACGAGCCTGGTCTGCAAGACCATGGTATGTATCATCATGGAACTCATAAACAAAGACATTGGTAACCTCCAAACTCTGGATCCCACCCAGTTCGGGTTTGTGAAAGGCAGATCATGCCTCCTGAACCTAATCGATTTCTTTGAGGCAGTCACCAAAGCCGTAGATGAGGGTAAGGTGGTTCACACAGCCTATCTTGACCTTGCCAAGGTTTTCAATACCCTCCCCCATTCTGGATATATAGCTAAACTCACTAAACTATGTATAAATCCCTACGTCACAAGATGGGTTGCCAACTGGCTCACTGACAGAACCCAGTGTTCTAATGAGACATTAGCCGGGGGGAGGGGGTACAGGAGCACAGTCGATTATTCAAAAAGTGAGTTTTAACAAGTTTCTTGAACTGTGATGGGGATTTGTTGTCAGTTATGTGGGCAGGAAGGGAGTTCCAGGTTTTTGTTATACAGTGGCTGTAGACAGACTTACCATCTTCATTGTTATATCTGGCGACTTTGATGAGGTTTTGTGTGCTAGACCTCAGGGGCCTGGCGGTTGTATAGGGTTGCAAAAGATTTTGTAGGGCTGGGGTGTTTTCAGAGTTCTGTATTATTTTGTTGGCTAGTGATAGTTGATTGAGTTGTAGTAGTAGTAGTGGTAGTTCTAGCCAATTGAGTTTTTTAGGCATTCACAGTGATGTGTTCTGATGGGAGAGGTTGTAGCGAATTTGGCTGTTAGTATAACAATTATCAAGTTTGTTTAGGTCAGATTTATGGAGATTTGTAAGCATGAGGGAGGCATAAAGTAGGGTGGACAGTAGGTGAGTCCTCGCTATTGTAGTTTTGGAGTGGTCAGTCAGGAATTTTTTATTGCGGCACAGTAGGCCAAGTCTTTTATGTACTTGTTTTATGGTTATAGAAATATGTAGGTCAAATCTAAGCTGATTATCTATTGCAGACCCTAATAGTTTGTTATGATTTGTGGGGGTGATTGTGGTCTTGTTAAAGGAGGAGATAAAGAAAGAATCAGTGGGAGGTGTGGCTCTGTGGGAGCTAAAGAGTACTAGCTTTGTTTTACTTGGGTTCAGAATGAGCCTTTGGTTTGTAATCCAAGTTTCTGTTAGGGAAAAGCATTCTTGAGTTAGGGAGTGAAGGATGTCAATTGATTTGGCTGCACATATTATGGTGGTCTCATCTGCATATTGCACTATTTAGGCTTTAGGAATACTGTTTGGGAGCTGATTGGTGAAGAGGGTAAAAATAAGTGGCCCCAGGATGGAGCCTTGGGATACTCCTAGGGAGACTGGTAGGGAGGGGGAGAGTTAATGTTGCCACATAACAGCTTGATTCCTTCCCTCTGTGTAGTTTTTGAACCAGGAGATGGCAGGGGTGGTAAGGTTTAGAGTTGCTAGTGAAAGAAGGAGTTTTTTGTGGTTAACCATATCGAATGCTTTGGACAAGTCAAGGGAGGTGGCAGATACAAGGAGTCCATTGTTTCTGTGAGTATTGACAATGTTGGTGAATTCTGTTAGTGCAGTGGAGGTGCTATGGAAGGGTTTAAAGCCATATTGTTGTGTTGCTATTAGATTATTTTCTTGGAGATATTTCATTAGTTGCTTGTGTATTACCCTCTCTAAAATTTTAGATAAAAGGGGAAGTATGGCTATAAGGCAGTAGTTAATGAGTTCCAGGGAGGTTCCCCTTTCATGTAGAGGGATGATATGTGATATTTTCCATAGCTTGTGTACTATACACTCGGAGATGGATCTGTTAATTAGGATGGAGACAGGAAAGGATATGGCTTCTAAAGCCAGGTGGAGGTATTCAGCGGGTAATTTATCTGCAGCTAGAGACATTGGTTTGAGCTTGCGGAGTAGTTTTTCAATGGATTTGGTTGGTTCTGGGTGGAAGCTGAACTTGAGGCAATTGTTAGTTGGGGGTGGGAGTGGATTTGCAGGTGTGGGGATATTGTCATAGGGTTGGTTGTTTGCAAGGGTCTGGATGGTTTCTGTAAAGTATTTATTAAACTGTATAGAATAAAACTGCAGGATACACCACGAAGAGTCCAAGTTTAGACAAACATCCAACTTTATTCGATAAAACAAAAGATGAGCGCTTTCACGTGCTCCATGCACGCTTCATCAGATCTAACTCATAATGATTCTTGTTCTCTTTATATATCCTTAAAAGACAAACTTAATTGATACAATCAAACTGATTATCCAATAAAAATATATATATATAAAGAATTAAAGTGACAACGTGCATTCACACAGATGTCTTTAACATGTTCATAACACATTTTCAATGTTACCCATCTGTGTTTATGACCTCATTTCTTAATCAAATATTATATGTCTACTTAAAAACTTTTAGTTATGTACTCACCATAACTTCAGATGTTTGGGATCCATCTCGCCTACATTCTGACTGATGGGTTCGGAGCCAATCCCTCGGCTCCGACTCGGCACGCTTATGCCAAAGAGCGAAGTCTCTTATTGGCTGAGCTTACTATATCCCAGGATGCACCACTCCCAGTCCCCCAGATCTAGTTTGTCCGCATACATGCACACACGCATGCACTGCTTATATAACACTGACAGATGATACAAGATAAAAACAGTAGAACTCAAACCGTTCAATCTCTTCTGATCTCCAAGGCAGGGGGAAGGAGGGTGGGTATTAGGAATGTAGGCGAGATGGATCCCAAACATCTGAAGTTATGGTGAGTACATAATTAAAAGATGTTATGTGATCCTATCTTGCCTACATTCTGACTGATGGGACAGCATCCCTAGCACCTATATCCTGGGTGGCTCACTGGAAAACACTCCTGAGTACCGTGGAACCAAATGATGCTCGCCCTTTAGATGCCACATCCAATTTATAGTGGGAAATGAAAGTGTGCGGGTTGGACCAAGTAGCCGCAGCACAAATCTCAGAAATAGCGAGCTTGGAATGAAATGCAATAGAGGTAGCCATAGCTCTACTAGAGTGGGCTTTGACAGATGTTGTAAGTTGCTTATTTGAAGAGGAATAAGCCTGAGTTATGCAATCTCTAATCCATTTGGCAATAGTGGCTTTAGTGATGGTTTGACCCAGTTTATTATCTGAAAAGGACACAAACAATTGATCTGTTTTCCGAATTTGTTGAGTCCTGTCTAGATAGAAGTGCAATTGCCTATGAACATCCAACATATGCAAGGTGTATTCCGCTTTGCTTGAAAATTTTGGAAAGAAAACTGGTAGCTCTAGAGATTGTTGGAGACAGAGATTAGAACAAACTTTGGGAACAAAAGATGGATTAGGTCTAAGTGATACTCTATCCTTGTGAAAAACCAAGTACGGTGGTTTGATAGATAGGGCTTGAAGTTCTGAAACTCTTCTTGCACAGGTAATTGCAATTAAGAAGGCAGTTTTCCAAGACAGATATTTCAATTCACATGTAGCAGCCGGTTCAAAAGGAGCAGATGTTAAGGCACGAAGTACCAAATCAAGATCCCACGGAGGCGCAGGATGAAAAACTGGGGGTCTTAAAAGCACAGCACCTTTCATGAAAGTTTTACATAATCTGCTGCTCATCAACGGTGGGTCTATGGATTCATGAAATTTGGAGATAGCTGCTAATTGGACTTTAATAGTAGAGACTGAAGATCCTTGATTAAACAAGGATGTCAAAAATTTCAAGACCTCTGGTATCGGGGCAGTAATAGGGTCTAAGCCTCTCAGTTGAGCCCAGATAGCAAACCTCTTCCACTTACTGTGATACAATTTCTTAGTGGTGGGTTTGTGGGCTGAAGATAAAATGTGAATAACTTCCGGGTCCAAGGTGTGATTTCTGACTAAAGTTGGAAGTGGAGGAGCCAAGCTGTTAATTTCAAAGTGTGAAGGGACTGGTGCTGTTGACCCGACTGATGAACCAGAAGGTCCGGAGTTAGATCCAAAAACCAAGGACCGTCCAGAGTATATTTCTGTAGGTAGGGGAACCATACCTGACGAGGCCAGTACGGAGCAATTAGAATCATTGTGGACCCCAATTGGGAAGCTTTCTGGATGACTTTGGGGAGGAGTGGAACCGGAGGGAAAGCATAAAGCAGTCCTGTTGGCCAAGGTTGGACTAGAGCATCCGTAGCTGCCTCTCCTTGACGGGGGGTCAAGGAAAAGAACCTTCTGCACTTTGTGTTGTGTGGTGTTGCAAACAGGTCGCAGCACGGAATCCCCCACCTTTTGAAAATCTGAGCTGCTACTGTTTCGTTCAGGGACCACTCGTGAGGAGAGAGAATAGTCCTGCTCAGTCTGTCTGCCAATACATTTGATTTTCCTGGAATGTGGGTCGCTACCAGGAAGCGGTTGGTAGCCACTGCCCATTCCCACACCCTCATGGCCTCTCTGCAAAGGGGGTAAGATCTGGTCCCTCCTTGTTTGTTTAGATACCAGACCACCGACATGTTGTCTGTGTGGATAGCAATAATGCCTTGAGGGAGAAACTTGTGGAGGGCTTGTAGGGACAGAAGTACAGCCCTCATTTCCAACACATTGATATGGAGAAATGTTTCGTTTGGAAGCCAAGAACCCTGAACTGACCTGCCCAGACAATGCCCCCCCCCACCCCGTCTGGGAGGCATCCGTTGTCAAGGTGGCCACTGGAGGGGGCATAACAAAAGGTCTTCCCTGATTCAGATTGGATGTTAGAAGCCACCAGCGGAGGTCCTGTTTGCACGTTTCTGTAATCAGTATGTGATGATTGAGGGGGAGATCCTGAAAAGACCATTGTGTCGATAACAGCCACTGAAGAATCCTCATGTGCAATCTTGCCAGAGGAACTAGGAGAACCGTGGCAGACATTGAACCTAAAAGTTGCAGGACCATCCTGGCTGGGGCTTTGGATCTTAGAAGCAGGGCTCGGACTTGACCTTGCAATGTTTGAATCCTTTCGGTAGGAAGGAAGATTCGCATTAATTTTGAGTCTATCTCTGCTCCTATGAATCTTATGCGCTGAGAAGGCAGCAAGACAGACTTTGACCAGTTGAATGTAATTCCCAGGAAGCACCCAGGAGATAGTGGCTTGTAGGTTCTCTAGTAGTAGATGCCTGGTGGTGGCAGTCAGGAGCCAGTCGTCCAGATAGGGAAACACTTGGAATCCGAGACTCCTCAGGTGAGCAGTCACTACTGCCAGACACTTGGTGAACACCCTGGGGCTGTGGTGAGACCAAAGGGCAGTGCACAAAATTGGAAATGACTGTCTCCCAGGCTGAAGCGCAGATACCTCCTGGACGCCTGATGTATCGGTATGTGATAATAGGCATCCTTGAGATCTATGGAGCACACCCAAACATCTTTCTCCAACAATGGGAGAATGGATTGTAAAGTGACCATTCGGAATTTGGACTTCATGACGGACTGGTTTAGTTTGCTGAGATCCAAAATGGGTCTCAGGTCCCCTGTCTTTTTTGGCACTAAAAAGAACCTTGAGTAGTTTCCGGATCCGATCTGGTCTGTGGGGACCGGTTGGATAACTCCTTTTTCTAGCAGCTTTGAAGCTTCTACGGCTGCAATTTCCCTTTGACTGGGTGGTGGGTCCGAGATTTTTGGACGGTGGGGTGAGTGTGTGAAGGAATGGTGTAACCTCCGGCATTATCCGAAGCACCCATCTGTCCTGAGTAATAGACTCCCAGGCTTTTAGGTGCTTGGCAAATCGGCACCCGACTGGCTCGAGCAGCACAGCCAGGCAATCCCTCATGAAGTGTGGGAGGCTGAAGAGCCACGAAAGGACTTGCGGTCTCCAGTGTTGTGGGGGCCACTGCCGCCTCTGGGACGGCCTCCCAGAAAAATTTCCCGTCCTCTGCCTCTGGAAGGGGAATCTTCCTGCTGTTGAGGAAAGAATTTCTGTGATTTGGAACCACATCTTCCCTCCTCTTTTAGCCTTGGGATAAGGCCGAAAGGGAGTGGAATAACATGCTCCTACGGCAGATAAAGTCTTCCCCTCTTGCTCACAGCGGTAAGAGTGTCTTTACCTTGGGTCCAAACAAAGAGGACCCATCAAAGGGAGCGTCGGCAAAGGAAGACTTGAAGGCCTCCGCAAAATGACACAACGGAGCCAGGCTTGTCTCCGTGAGCCACGCCTGTGCCTGCCGCTCTGCCGCCTTGCCGCATATGAAATGAGCCTCATGGACGAGTTAGAAATCGAGGTGAGGATAGCCAACTGAGAGTTAACCGACTGGGCTAGCTGCTCAGGTAGGTTACCTGAGAGGAGTCTGAGAGCTCCTTGACCAGATCCCTCTGTAGTCTGGTGAAATGTGCCAAATAATTCAGGGACCTCAGAGTAAAGGCCGCTGAAGTCAGGGTGCGCTTCCCGTGCAGTCCATGCTCCTAGACTCCTTATTAGGAGGATGGACGGACGTTGAAGCCTCTGCCACGTCCTGCTGGGTAGCAGATGCCACCACCATGGCATCTACAGCCACGCCTTTAGTTAAGAACTCCTTCTCGGTGGGGCAGACAAAAATTTGTTAGGCGAGAAGGCACTGGTTCCACAGTATCTGGATGTTCCCACGCCCGACAAACCAAATCCAGGAGCTCGTCAAGGGTGGAGACACCCAGGAGGCGGAGGGCTGAGCCCAAGGCCTTGAGAAACACCGACTCATCAGCGGAGGGGTTTGGAATTCCAGCCGCCTCATTGCTTAAGGATCTCTAGAATGTCCGCAAATGAGACATCATCTGAGGACGACTTTGGGGACCCCTCCGCATCATCAAGATCAGTGTCCGATGTAATAGACTCGGGGGAGTCCACGTGCTTCCTCTTGCACGATCTCTTCCTTGGGGCTCCTCCGAAGACAACTCGAAGAACCCTCAGGAGGAGGGAACCCCAGTGGGGGTAACCTCAGGCCCCGGGGCTCCGCTGCTTAGAGACAGGGGAACTGCCAAAGACCCAGTCTCCATGCCCAGGGAAGGTGCCGGTAAAGCCGCAGAGATGGCCGAAGAAGACTTGGCCAAGGCACTCCTCATAGCTCTGAAAGCCAGACCCCCAGAATCCTGGGAGGGTCCGGTCCCCGGAGCCATGATAGCAGACGGAAGTCCCGCGGCCGAAGCACTGAGAGGGAGGCTCGGAACCGACAGCATTGGTCCTGACACGTCACCCCCGGGTCCGGCCGAAGAAGTCCGCGTGCTAAACTCGGACCCGAAGGCCGGGGTTGGAGTAAGGGTCGGAACCGACCCTAGTATCTCTACTGGCTCCATCTGCACCTGCTCTGATGGAGCCGAAGCGGTCGGAGGAGGAATGGCAATGGAGTGGGCTATCGGCTCCGAAGCCAATTGGGTCGGAGCCGAAACAAATTTCTGGAAGACTGGAGACTGGAACAGTCTTTGGAGCACCCTGTCTATGTCCGAATCTGACATCCTTGATGACCTGGAAGAGACCGAATGGGTCCGAGTAGGCCTCTCCAACGGCTCCAAGGGACTAGGGACCGCTCGAATCGACTCTACAATTATCGGCCGAAGGAATGTCCAAACCAATTTCCATCGGTGCCGAAGAGGGCTTCGCCGAGGAGGAAGTGTCTGAGCGGACAACCTTCATCGGCTCGAGATCAGTGGAGCCGATGAAGATGACCCGCCTCTCGATGCCCCAGGCGACGGCTCCAACCCAGAGGAGTCGAGGCTGGAGGCATCGAGGCAGACTGCCCTCGGCTCCAAGTCCGTGGAGCCGAAGGAGAAGCCTGCCTATGTTTTTTGGCGGTCGGTTCCGACGGACTGGTCGGAGCCGATGCCCTTTTCTTTTTAGCAGGAGCAGGAGAGGAAGCTAATGCCTCTTCAAATGAAGGTTTAATAAGGCCTTTTAATATAAGTTTATTTTTCCTCTCTTGGAGGACCCTCGAGGAAAACGCGTGACACACACTACAGGACTCCTGTAAATGTTTGGCGCCCAAACAATACACACAGAGAGAGTGGTCATCTGTGATCGACATCTTAAAACTGCACTTAGTGCACTTTTTAAATCCTGAAGGCCTAGGAGCCTGTGACATTATGGCAATCCAAATACAGTGAACTAGCCAAGAAGAAACACAAAAACACACTGACTATCACTGAAAAATTTTCTTTCCTCTCTCTTCTTCTTCTTTTCTTTACTTTTTTAACAAGGACTAAACACAATACCAAAAAAGAAGTAACGGATCCAAGACCCTAAAAATAATAGGAATTAGCCAAACAACGAACTGACAGGGAAGGCCCTTCAACTCCGATGGGACCTCTAGTCTGACAAAACACAGTCACTACACAATATTTTACCAAGGAAAAATACTCATTCATACACAAAACCACTAGATAGCTGTTAAAACAGCTTTTTGTTGAATTTTAAAGAAATTCCTGACAGGAAAGTAAGTGAAAAACACTACTTAGCTCAGCCAAGCTCGAGACCACGTCTTCGCTTGTTAGCGGCAAACAAGATCTGGGGGACTGGGAGTGGTGCATCCTGGGATATAGTAAGCTCAGCCAATAAGAGACTTCGCTCTTTGGCATAAGCGTGCCGAGTCGGAGCCGAGGGATCGGCTCCGAACCCATCAGTCAGAATGTAGGCGAGATAGGATCACATAACATCAACTGTTTATGATGAAACTAAATATTTCATCTCATATATCAGAGTATTTCATAAAAGAAAAAGAAAAATAAAGTGACACTGTGCATTTAAATAAACTAGCAGATTTCATTGACGCGTTCAAACCCCCCTTTTTTATATGGCGCATCAGTACTTCATATCTTCATGTATTTAACATTTATATATGTATCTACTTATAGAAAGCTATTAGCTGTCAAACTAAGCATTGTGTCATATTACTTAAAATATTCCAATTATGAATATTAATTTTTTTTTAAAAAAGAGATACAGATGACTCACGAAAATGCATCTAAAGTTAAACTTCAAAACATAAACACGTCCATGTTCTATACCCATCATGTAAACACTAACCATAATGCTTCCAGTTCTTAATAACTCTCAAAAATGGCTATTGACGATGAATCTAATGACATATAAAATGCCAAGAATAAAATAAAATAAAATAGATCCATTTAGCGGCTATGTATAAAACAATAGCTGCTGTATATTGTATCAACCCTATTCATCGTCTTGTCTTGACAAATATATCTCCTGTTATATCCAACCAACACAAAAACGAATGTAATAGGAAAAGCATGTATAAATAGTGACATCTGTATTGTTAAAAATACATGATGAGATATTGTGTAGTAAAGACGTCACTCAATCACATGCTTCTGCCTGATTCAGGCACCTCTACTGAAGCTTCTATTCTCATCATGAATAAAATAATGAATAACTAAAGAATAAATGAGAAATGAATATCTCTCATGGTGTTAAATGAACACTGTGTAAATCATGGAGTATAAGTGTGAACATGAATATAAATATCTAAAAAGTCATGTATGTATCAACTCTCTAAAATTACCAGTAGAGTATGTACATAAACTAATAAAATCCAGTACATCTCTGAAATAGATATGTGTCCTTATACAACTGTGTCAATGCTGCATGATATCTAAACAACTGTCAATGAATAAGCAGGATGTGGTTCAAATATAAAGGCAAGTGTGAACACTATGCCCGACTGCATCCATTCAAATGATCTAAACAAATCCAATAATATGTCTCTCAAGGCCCATTACATAAGTTTGAATGTTCCATGAAATTCATGGTACTTTCAATTTCAATTTATTAAACTGTATAAAAGCACACCAGCAGTCCACAGCAGGGATAAGCTAAACAATTTAATGAATGAAATAAAAATAAAGCAAAACTGGTGCAGAGATAGATAAGCGATTTTGCATGTAGCTTCTGCAGATCTAATAAACAACTGAAAACACTTGGTGTTTAAATACCAGCTCATCATACAATGTATCCAGTCACATGCTGTGCATCATTAGGTTACTTTATTAAATTGAGTGGGGATGTCTTCTTGGTTGTTATCTATTTTTGGGGTTGGGGTAGTTGTTTTACCTGGTTGTAGAATCGAGTTAATTGCTGCCCAGAATTTTTGTGGGTTGTTCCTGTGCTTATTATGTAACTTTTGGTAGTAAGATGTTTTGTCTGTTTTGGTGAGTTTTTTGGCTTTGTTAGTAGTTCAACGTATATTTGTTTGTTCAATTGGGATTTACTGTTGAGGTAGTTGGTTCAGGCCTTGTTTCTTTTTTTGAGGAGGGATTTTGTGTCTGGGGTTAACCAGGGGGCATATTTAGTTTTAATTCTTGTTGTTCTGGAGGGGGCGTGATGGTTAAGGGTGTTTAAGAAGGTAGTATTGAAGTATAGTACAGCTTCATCAAGAGGTAGGTTTTTTTTTGGGGGTCCAGTTGCACATTTTTAGGTCATTTATAAAGTTGAAGCGGTTAAAGTGTTTTTTTGTTTCTAATTAGGTGAGTAGATATTTGGGTCAATTGTGGTGATTTTGATCTGAGTAAGAATATGGCTTGGTGGTCACTCACAGTGTCTGGTCGACACCCTGCTAGGGATATCAGTGATGGGTGGTATACGAGTATCCAATCTAGAGTGGATTGGTGTATGTTTCTCTTGTCTGTTCTTGTGGGGGAAGTGATGAGTTGGGTTAGGCCATGTAGGTTAATATGGGAGAGTGGGTTATGACTAGAACAGTTTTGCCAGTAAATATTAAGGTCTCCTAATACTATGCTTTCCTGGAGGAGGGAGTTAGATATCCATTCTAGGAGTTTTTCTGTAATGGGGATATTGTTGCATGGGGGGATATAGCATCCTATGATGTTGATGTGTTTACTATCATTAAGTTTTAGTTTTGTTAGAGTGAGTTCAACTTTATGAGGTCTGGGGTTGTTATGTCTACTTTCTCAAGGATGAGGTGAGATTTATACACTATAGCAACACCCCCTCCTTTTTTTACCTATTCTGTCACTATGAATTATATTGTAACCTGGTGGAGTGATTTCATTGTTGTGGTTGCCTGGTTTAAGCCAAGTCTCTGTTAGTATGACTATCTCAGGTTGATAAAAGAAGAGTAGTGCATGAAGGTCGTGGACTTTGTTTAGTATACTTAACATTTAAATTTAAAATGAGGAGCGTGGATTTGTCTCGATGGAGTCGGGTATCATTCAGGTTGAGGGTTGGGTTTCCTACATTTTGTGGGCCTGTGTTTGGGTGTATATCACCGCAGCTAATGAGTTGGGTTCTGAGGTAAAATAGAGTTTGAGTAGTTTGTTTAGGGTCTTAAAGTTCTTTATAGTTGTTTGGGACTGGTAGTGTGATGGCTGTAACCTGTGTGCATAGTAGTGAATAAAGAAGGTTTGGTAGTGATATCTGACTAGTTGAGTAAAAGGGTGTGTTGTAATAATGTTAGTGGAAGCAGTTTTTCTTGGTATGTGGATAAAAGTAAGTTGTTTTTGGTGATTGGTGATAGAAGTTAACAGTGTGAGGGTGGATACACCTAGGAGCAATAGTAAGAGGTGTATGTATGTGGGTTTGGGTAGTTTGGGCATGGTTTGGTTAGGTTTGGTCATGAGTGAGAGATCTGCTTTAGATGGGGTGGGTGTGGTGGATGATGAGAGGTGTTTGTGATTGTAAGGTAGTTAGATGGAAGACTGTGCTTTACAGGATGTGAAATAGTGGAAGAGAAGGAAATGGGTACAGGGATGGGGCAGACTCAGTGATTGGTGGTTAGTATGATGGGAGTGGCTAAGTTCAGTTGAAATGTAGCACTAGTGGGGGCGGGTGGGAATAGGAAGCAGGGAGGGGAGCGGAGTGAGCCCGAGTGCAGCTGGGCTAAAATTAACTCCAGTTATATCCCTGGGATTACTTATTTCTTTTCTTTGTACACCAAATGTATCTTTCCACTTGTTTCTGTGTACACCAAATGTGTCTGTTTGGCTGTATTGTACTAGTTTAATTTACTTATACTGATGCAGTCACATTGAAAAGGGTCTGGGGAAGCGTCCTCACCACAAGCAGGCCAAAAGGTAACTTTCAAAATGGTGCCACTCAAGGAGACCCACTTATATAGACTAGTTATTGTGCATGGGGGAGGAGGGAGCTAGAGGAGGAAGATACAAAATGGGGGAAGGTATAACCAGAAAAAGCAGGTAGAGATCTGGCCCGCCCCCTCACAGAAGACTGCAAAGAAAAGCAATCAGCATAAAAAGTAGAAACCTTGGAGCTGTAATGTAAGTGTAAGCAAGGAAGAGGTAGAAGGAGGAAATTAGGAGTGTAAGCAGTTAGTTGCAGAAACACTACTTTATGGCCTTGGTGTGCAAGTAATACAAAGGAAGGTAAATCTGTCTGGGGGACAAAATACACCAAATAAATGGTACTTGCCTTACTTTACAAGTATTCAGTGTGGAGGCAGATCTATTTGGGACAAGATGCAGCAAGTATATTGTTAAGTTATGCCACCCAGTGGCAATAGACAAAGCTATAGTTGCCTGGGAGGGAGCCTTTGCAGGTGTGCATGCTGGCCAAAACGATGTTTAAAAAATAACTAGTAAAAGTAACAAATGTGCTGTAAAAGAAAATGTAAATAACCAGTCACAACGTTTAAAACATAACTATTAAGGACTACATCTGCTAATAACAAGAACTGTAAATATCCAGTCACCTGTGCAGACTTGTCTAGTAGGTATCCTTATTAAAAAGTGTTATTCTTGGCTTGCAATAACTGTAGGGAGAAACCGGACCGTAGCAGTGGTTTTATCTGGCAATGTTGCAGTTGCTGGGTGGGGGGGACGGACCTGAGCTGCGATGATGCAGGTAGACCAAGTGTGCTATGCAGACTTGTCTGGTAGGTATCCTTAT
Source organism: Protopterus annectens (assembly GCF_019279795.1). Taxonomy (NCBI): domain Eukaryota; kingdom Metazoa; phylum Chordata; order Ceratodontiformes; family Protopteridae; genus Protopterus; species Protopterus annectens. The sequence goes on from NC_056727.1 coordinate 483,632,604, forward strand.
TAAAAAGTGTTATTCCTGGCTTGCAATAACGGTAGGGGGAAACCGGACCATAGCAGTGGTTTTATCTGGCAATGTTGCAGTTGCTGGGGGGGGGGGGGAACCCAAGCTGCGATGATGCGCTATGCAGACTTGTCTGGTAGGTATCCTTATTAAAAAGTGTTATTCCTGGCTTGCAATAACTGTAGGGAGAAACCGGACCATAGCAGTGGTTTTATCTGACAATGTTGCAGTTGCTGTGGGGGGGGGACCCGAGCTGCGATGATGCAGGTAGACCAAGTGTGCTATGCAGACTTGTCTGGTAGGTATCCTTATTAAAAAGTGTTATTCTTGGCTTGCAATAACTGTAGGGAGAAACCGTACTGTAGCAGTTGTGTGGGTGTGGGTAGCTGTGTTTGTGGAAGGTGGAGGTCTGCCTCTGTAAGTGTGGTGCGAATGTTATGCATTATGAAATGCAGAGATTAAGAGTAAAATTGTGCTGCAGTTTCATTACTGATTAATTCAGACATGTAGATTCCCGTGTTTGTCAGTACTATGTTTGAGTGCATTGTTTTGGAGTGTGGTATCACTGCTACATCTGCTAGTACTCTTTCAATACAAGTATCTGCTTTGGAAGTTTTCTCCAGGAGTCTGTTGCTGAGAGGATGAGAAACATGCTACAAGTGTACAACTAAGACAAACTACATAAAGCAATAGTAAGAAAAAGTACTAGGTCACATCAGAGGCTTGGGAGGTCATTGTTAAGAAACTGAGAACAGTTGTAAAATATATCATTAAATACCATAAGTTCATGTTATACTACAAGAGAATAACTATGTAAAGATAACCATGTCAGCAGCCAAAATGCATTACAAGTTGAATATTTTGCTGTGCACATTTTAAAAAATGGATAGACTGGTCTAAACTCTGGACTGATGAGTTTTTTTTTGTTTTTTTTTATTCCTGGGAAATGCTATTCAGAAGTGAAGAGACATACAAGGGAACAGCTTTAGTGTCACACCAGGCTATTTTTTGATGTCTGTTGTCATGCAAAGCTGACTAAATAATTGAATCTAGCAAAGCTGGAAATGTGAGACTGTAGCCCACTGAAGGAGGGGAGATGCGAGGAGTATCCTGGCCAGGAACTGAAACTTGCAAAACTGCTCCTTGTGAAAAGTCTTTTTTAGCTCAGTAATTTGTTGACATTTTTGCAATCTTCTTTCAGAAAATGTGTAGTACATCAGTAAGAACAACATTTGTAAAACTTAGCGCATACCAGTCAATGACACATGAGCTGCAGACTCTCAAACTTGGCAGTTTTTTTCAGGTGTTCCATTCTAAGTGAATGGAAGTCTAGTCTGACAGCAAATGGTAGGGCTATTTGTTTGCACAGTCTGTGCATTATGGGGCAGATTTAGCTTCCCAAAGGAATCGCGATGTCTGCCTCCATGAGGGCAGATGAGTAAAAACAAAATAAAATTAGGAATGAGTACTTATTTTGCTGCAGGCAGCTTTGGGAGGTGTAGTAAATCATGGCAAGATAAAAAATATATGTTTTCTTCATCATTTGCCCGTAGTGGTCCTTTAAGTCTCAAATACACAGAAAGGAGACATTTAGTAATTCCTATCTGGAATATTCAAGTAATCATCCAGAAATCAGATGAGGAGCATACTGAAAGGACAGTGTATTAGAGCCACCAGGATGACTTCCCTCTATGATGAAATGGTATTAGAAATAGAATTTATTGGAGGTTTATTTAGGGAAAGGGGATATCCCAATGGCCTTATATCTGATATTACAGGTTATGTAAAGAGTGAATGGGGTAAAAAATACAAACCCATTTTAGGACTGGATAGTTCCCAGGTAAATTCAATGCGAAACAACAAAGGGAATAACAAATACAATAAGGCATGTATTATAGAATACAATCAATATGCTCAGCATGTAAAAAATATAATGACATCTAACTGTAACATTTTAAAATCAGAGGACGGGTTGGTTGATATGTTAGGAGAGGCACCTATATATATAAATGTATATTACACTATTATTAAACATATATAAACCATATATATTTATATAAAACAGGATTAAATATAAAAAATAAACTTGAGCACCCTTTGACAACTGATGGATGGATACAAAAGGTAAACACACTACCAAATGTGGAAGATGCAAGCAGTGTCATGCGATTTTAGATGTCGACAGTCTAGTCCTTGAGAATTTTAATAGGATGAAAGTAACATTTAGAAATGGGAATTGCAACACCAAACATGTTATATATTTAGCTAAATGTTTAGAATGTCCAGGTTTCTATGTCGGAAAGACCGACAGATGTCTAAAAAACAGAATATATGACCACTTGTATAATATTGGTAGGAAACAAAAGAACAATGGGTTATACAGACATTTAGATAGCAGTAGGAATTGTAAAAATTTCAAGTTTGGTATATTGGAACAGGTGAAACCCAATCCAAGGGGGGGGACATTAAAATTTTACTTGCAGAAAAAGAAGTGAAGTGGCAATTACTGCTCAATGCTACTACCCCCCCCCCCCCAGGACTTAATGATCACATACCTCTAGGACATGTACTATTAGCAAGAATATGAATTTGTTGTGAATGAAAAGTACATAACTGCATATTTAAATATGTATAAAGTAATTATTTTTTACAAGTATATATTAATTTTGTAATGTAAGAAATGAAATAAGCCCACAATAAGTATAGAGAAAGGTTACTGTGACTAATTCTCTTTATAGATGTGGGTTTTGAACTGCATTAAATGTCATATGCACCTTTAAATTATGTGAACCAATTGTAACTTTCTATTGGTTCAAACCTGAAGGCGCCTTTTTTGTAAGGGTATTTTAATGAAGTGAAGGAGACGTATGGCATTCTGATGAAGTCCACGTTTATGGTGGATGAGAGCACTAAATCTCTTTGCTATACTAGTTTTTAGGTTATTTTATTAAATTTTCGTCTACTTTACCAGCTGTGTGAAAAGTGTCGTTGGATCTGTGGTGGCATTGAGAGTGTGCTATACTGCTTTTTGGTTGTTTAGTGTTTGGTGTGTACAGCCACTCTTATTTGGTTTGTTCTGCTTAGTTTAGCTGGATCAAAAGCTATAGAAAGGGAATGCTCATTTGTGCATGCACCTGCTATTTATGCTGTAGAGGTGGAAAACCGTCATATTGTTGTACCGGCTGAGGCAAGGGAGGATCCAGAGTGCTTAAAACATAAATTTAGAGAAATGTGTAACCCCCAGACAAATGTTAAGGGCACTTATTTTACACAAGGGATCAAAATTCAAGTGAAACATTTGCAGCATACATAACTGACCTGAGGAATAGAGCTAAAACGTGCAAATTTGGTGACTTAAGGGATGAGTTGATAAAGGACAGACTTGTGTGTGGTATAAAAGATGATGCTGTGAGAAAGATTTTGCTTTGTGATAGTGATTTAACTTTGAATAAGGCCATTGAGATTTGTCAGATATACGAGCTCACAGAAAAGCACACAAATATGCTTACAAACGAGAGCAGCTCTAGAAGGCACAGTGATAAAGCTCATGTTGACAGTATGCAGCACATGGTTAAAATAATCCTGCCCAAGCACATGACAGCTGTAACCCCTGCAGCACCTACTGGTAAACCTCAGAACTTTCTAGCACATTCAAGACTTTGCACAGTCTCAGTGAAGCACAAGAGTGAGTTAGCACACTCAGGGCATGGGCCCCAACCAAGTTTCATTGTAAATTGCAGTAATTGTGGCAGTAATCATGAATCTAAAAGGGAAAAGTGTTTAGCTTTTGGTCAACAATGCCATAAATGCAATACATGGAATCACTTCAAAAGATTTTGAGGCCCGTACTCTTTTATTAAAAGGGAACATTTTAAGAAACGAGTTGATCAGTTAGACTGTGATAAGCCCACTCCTTATGTTGATGGTGTGTCAGTGCTTCATGAAGTGGTTAATGCAGTTAATTTAAAGGCAAAGAATGAAGCATTTTGTACTGTTCGGTTAAATGGCAAACCCACAGACCTCAAAGCTGTCACAGGTTCTAAGTGCAATGTTATGTCTGCAGAAGCATTTGCCAGAGTATGTAAAGGTGAAAGGCTTGATGTGGTAAGGTGTGTGAAACTTGCTTATGGAGGTGAAAAAATTCAAATTCAAACTGAAGGCTCAGTAGTGCTTTCATGTTACTCTGCAGGAAGAAGCTACAACGTATTATTTTTTGTGGTCAAAAGGCATGTTTAGTCATTATTAGGGCTCAAAGACTCTGAAAATGGGACTACTTTTATTTAATAAGGAAATTTGCCATGTTAGCTTAAAAAAACACTACTCTAATTTTACCCAGCACATTTTTTCTACCTATGCTGGTCTTTTTCAAGACAAACTAGGCAAACTTCCAGTTGTGTGCTCCATAAAGTTAGACCCAGTGGTCAGTCCAGTTATCAGGCCAGCACATAAAGATCCAGTAGCCATGCAGAACAGAGTCAAGGCTGAGTTAGACAAAATGGTGTGACAAGGTGTGATTTGTCCAGTGGAAACTCCAACAGAATGGGTATCTTCCATGGTGGTTGCTCATAAGAAAAGCTCAGATGACATCAGAATATGTCTTAGGTTCATAGGTTCATACTAGGCTATCTGCCCTAGGGCATTTATAAGCCTAGCCAGAGTGTGTTTGGCTTTCGCCACCCATTTAAAATTTATTTTGCTATGCCTTTTTTCGAGGTTAGTATACTGTGCCTCTGTCTAACAGTGACACAGAAGTGATACCCGGGGTAAATCTACGATCTCCCATCCACTCATCAAGATTCCTCTTGAAGAGAGTCAATGAGGGACTCTGCCTAACCTGGACTGGGATTTTATTCCAGAGTGAAGGGAGCCTCTGGGTTATGAATCTGTCCCTCCAGCATGTCCTATTTATTTCAATGCTGAGGTTCAAGTCTCTCGAGTGCATAGCTCGATGGGATTTGGATTTTCTGAGGTGCAGCATGTCCATTAATTCCGGGTTGGACATGGTTTTATACGTCAGGCACAGATTGCCTCTGAGCAGGGGGTATGCCACTGAGTAGAGCTGGGGCTTCTTTAACCGGGCAGCATATGGCATCTGTTTGAGCCCTTTGATCCTCTTGGTGAAATACTTTTGAGGTCTTTCCAGTTGCTGAAGGTGTCTGGTAAGGTACATCCCAAAATGGGGCATTGTACTCAATTATGGGCCTGATGAGGGATGAGTAAAGAGGCACGATGACCTCCCCTGATCTAGATGTGAATCTCTTGATTAGGTGGGCTATATAAAATATTTTTCTAACCACTTTGGCCACGTGGTTTTCAAATGAGAGATTGCTGTCAACTTGGGTCCCCAGGTCCCTAATTACTTCTTCCGTACTTAATGGATTACCACCTATGTGGTAATTTGTGGACACTTTGTTTTTGCTAAAGGGGATGACTATACACTTTTTGGCGTTTAGCTTGAGGCCATGGCTCTGGCACCAGTTGTCTGTTTCTTTGAGGCCCTTTTGTAGGATGCTTGTGTCAGCTGGAGAGTCGATTATGGAGCCTAGTTTGCAGTCATCTGCAAACTTGGTCAGCCACAGTCCTTCCGTGTTGGCCTGTACCTCCGAGAAATATATACCGAACAAGAGAGGTCCCAGGACTGAGCCTTGTGGGACGCCACTTGTAACTGGTTTGGAGTCTGACATGGCTCCAGCCATCTGTCCTTGAGACAGTTTGCAACCCATCTAGTAACATAGGGGTTTATATTTAAGCTGGTGAGCTTATCTATAATGCCCGAGTGGGGTATTGTATCGAAGGCTTTTGCGAGGTTCAGGTAGGCTGTGTGGACCACCTTCCCCTCGTCAATGGCCTTGGTGACTGTTTCAAAGAAATTGAGCAGGTTTAAGAGGCAGGATCTGCCCTTAACAAAGCCGAACTGGGTAGGATCCAGTGTCTGTAGGTCCCCAATATCTTTATTTATGAGGTCCATGATGATCCTTTCCATAGCTTTGCAGACCAGGCTAGTCAGGCTTATGGGGCGATAGTTTCCAGGATCCGTTGAGGCACCACCTTTGTGGAGAGGGACCACTGTTGCTGTACGCCAATCTTTGGGTACACATCCTGTAGTAAGGCTGAGATTGAACAGTAGTTTTATGTTTGGGTTTAGCTCTTCTTGGAGTTCATGTAGGATGCAGCCCGGGACACCGTCTGGTCCCATTGATGCTGTGTTTTTTGCTTTGGAGAGGGCGGCTCTTACCTAAGCATCTGAGATGTCAGGTTGGCAGCATTCTGCTGGGATAGATATTTGCCCTTTTGGTGGGGAGGGGGAGAGAAGTTTGCGCTGAACCTGTCAGCTAGGATGTTGACAATGTCTGTAGGTTCGGTGAATTTTTTGTCATTTTGGACTAATTCTGAGCAGGGAATTCCCACCCAGGTTCCTAACATAACTAAAGAAAGCCTTGTGATTATCCTGTGGAATTTTTCTCTCGAAGCTGGCCTTAGACGATTTTATGAGTGCCCATAGTTTTTTGCTAATACTGATCAGAGATGTCTTCCCTTTTTGGGATTTTGCTCTATCATGTAGTAGCTTCCTCCTTCTATTGTATAGTTTGTTTATGGCTGGGGTCCATCAGACAGGACGCCTGTCTTTGGAGGATTGGGTCTTGGTTTTATTTGGGATTGCATGATCCATGCATTCCTGAAGGTGTTCATAGAATGCATTTATAAAGGATTCTGCAGTCTGGGCCATATTTTCCACAGGCCCAGGGGCTTTGAAGGATTCCACCTCGGTTTTGAGGAGTGTGAAATTTGCTTTAGAGAAGTTTTTCACTGTGGTTTTCTGGGCAGGGGGTGGGGTCAGGATGTGAATATCCAGTGAGATTAGTTTATGGTCTGATCTTACCAGTGAGGGATGCACTTCTGGTCTGGAGCATAGAGCCCCCATGTTGGTGATGATCAGGTCCAGTATGTTTTCCCCTCTTGTGGGAGTGGTAACAAGTTGTTCCATAGCATTTGAGTTTAAAAATTCTAGGAACCTTTGGGCTAGGGTGTTGGAGGTAGAGTAATGCTCCCAGTCTATGTTTGGGTAGTTGAAGTCACCCAATATAATGGTGTTTGGAGAGACCTTCATATTTTCCATTGTTCTCAGGAAGGCCGAGTGCGGTTTCTGGGTTTGGGAGGGTGGTCTGTAGCAGGCTATAAACTGGAAGGCAGTTTTACCCACTGTTATTTGTACATGGATAGTTTCTGATGCTTCGTGCTGTGCCACCAACCTGGAGGTGTGGGTATCTTGGACGAATATTGATACTCCCCCTCCTTTTGTGGTTCGGTCCAAGTTTTGGGGCCAAAAAGCATGGTATGAGGTATAACCTGGTAGTGCTGGGGTGCTCTCAGGAGCCTTGAACCAGGTTTCTGTTACTGCACAGATATCGATGTTCTCCATGCTAAGGAGAGTTTTGAGTGCATGCATCTTGAGGTTTAGACTTCTGGCGTTGAGTAGCACTACTCTTAGTTTCTTATCCCTTGTGATACCTATGGATGTGGGTTTGTCTTTTGAACCTTGCCTAAAAAAGGCACTATGGGGGTGGCAAGAGCCTTTGCCAATATCCAAAATCCCAGGGGTGACAGGTGCAAGCCGTCCCTAGTGAAGCATCATGGCTTGTCGAGCATGTCATCCCAGGCTGACAGGCATTGGATCCCCTTTGAATGACACCAATACTTAAGTCAATTGTTGAAATTGATCATCTTGTCTTCATATTGTGGCATCATTCTTGGTGAGAGTAAGATGCTACTCAAGGTCAGGGTCATACTGGCCTGGGCTACATGCTCAGAGAGCTCCTCTATGTCTCTTTTCATGTAGTCCAGGGAGGTACGTCTCAGGTCATTCACACCAGCATGGACAATGACTGAGTCATATTTGTACTTGCCTTGGAGTGACCTGAGTGCTTGTGTTATGTGGTGGATCCTAGCGCCCGACAGGCAGCTCACAGTGATATTCTCCTTGTTCAGCCTGGTGAGCGGGACGTCAGTGTGCCTGATGATAGAGTCACCTATTACAAGTGTATCAGGTGTGTTGTTTAGCCTTAAGGGCTGTGACTGTTCGCACACTGGCTTTGTAAGCTATGTGTTGCATGTGTTTTGTTTTGGGGTAGCGGTTGCTTGGGTGTCTGCTTTGGAGGTCTCTGCTGCTTAGGCAGATTTTTATTTAGAGCCTCCAGTATGTTTTGTGTGTTTATGTGTTTGGTTTGCTGTCGTGGTAGGTCTATGTGAGATTGGAATTGTAGTGAGTGTGGTTTCCTTCTCCTCCTGACTGGTTATGCCAGTACTGAGTTGAGAGAGCTTAGCCTCCAGTTTGGCTATATGGTTGCATCTCTCACATGTGTTGGAATTTGTTGGGAGGAGGAGAGGGTTGTCTGTGTACATTAGGCAGTTGTAACATTGCCTCAAGATTCCCAGATTCACCAGCTGGACCGGAGAGGAGATTGACAACTGACTTTTGCACATGCTAGAATAGTATTGGGAATTCCTTTATAATTTAAAAAAGGGCCAATGGGGAACAAGGTACTCAAGGGGAGTTTGTGAGGGTGTAGTGCTTTTAATTCTTTAGTGCCGACTTATATAATTGCTTTAGTGAGCAAGTGACAGGCTTTAGAGTAGGAATAGGGTGTTTATTATGAGAACTAGATCAGTTCTAAGGGAAAAAGTGAAGAGCAGACTTTGTGGAGCCAAGAATGGTTTAAACCCAATTAAGCGGAGCTGCCCGATGCTGCGCTATGTGCAAAATCGCGCAAAGCCGCGCCAAAGCGGGTTTTATACAGGGGAATTTGAAAGAGCTAGAAACTGGCCCATAACGGCCAATAGACTACCAGATTCTTGTGCTGGGAACACTCCTCCAGGGATAGATAGGCTGCTCTAAGCTCCCCACTGCCACTGGTGAACAAAGAAGCCTCCCTTTATCCAAGAAAGGAAATGGGCAACACAGGAACTTTATAAAAGTCCAGAATACAGCAAAGCCTGTATTTGGACTACTCTAGGTCAGGAAAGACAGGAAACAAGGATATTTTTTTTTTCTTTTTTGCAACAAACAGCAGGAAAATGCAATAAATATGTAACACAGGCTAGCGCACTTGAGTCTGTAGCCTCAACAGGTAAATGCAACAAACAGGACAAACTTTAAAAGTGCAGGTGCAAAAACAACTTTAAACAGTTTAAAACAGTTCAAGAAGCAGAAATACTTGCAGTTTAGCTATATCAGACAGTCGCCCAGGTAGTAGCAGGAAAAAAAACACTTTTATCAGGTTAGCAGTTGCTCTTTTAGCCTCTCTGCTGCCAGCACAACTCTGCAGGACCACGAGGAGCTTGGCTGAGTAGTAACAAGCGCAAAAACCACACCAAAGCAGGTTTTATACAGGGGGACTTGAAAGAGCTAGAAATTGGCCCAAAACGGCCAATAGACTACCAGATTCTTGTGCTGGGAACACTCCTCCAGGGATAGATAGATAGGCTGCTCTAAGCTACCCACTGCCACTGGTGAACAAAGAAGCCTCCCTTTATCCAAGAAAGGAAATGGGCAACACAAGAAATTTCCAAAAGTCCAGAATACAGCAAAGCCTGTATTTGGACTACTCTAGGTCAGGAAAGATGGGAAACAATGATAATTTTTTGTTTTTTTTTCTTTTTTGCAACAAACAGCAGGAAAATGCAATAAATATGTAACACAGGCTAGCGCACTTGAGTGTGTAGCCTCAACAGGTAAATGCAACAAACAGGACAAACTTTAAATTACAAGCGCAAAAGTGCGCTAAAGCTGGCTTTAAAGCAGGGGGTTAGAAAGAGATAGGAAATGGCCCAAAACAGCCAATAAGCTACAAGTCACTGGGCTGGAACCACTCCTCAAGGGACAGACCTATGAGGTTTGAACAAAGCACTAAAAATATCTCATCATCTATTGTGCACAGTCGAAGAAGTCGCAGCTTTAATGCCAAATGTCACTATTTTTGTCTTAGATGCAAAGAGTTTATTTTAACAAATTCAGCTAGAGAAAAAGTCCTCATTGCTCTCTACTTTCAGTACTCCATTTGGCAGGTACAGATTTTTGAGAATGTCATTTAGGATAAATTCTGCAAGTGAAGTCATTCAGCGTGCAATGAAGTGCATTTTTTCTGGGTATCCTTGTGTTATTATAGTAGACGACATACTAGTAGGAGGTTGTGATGCAGCCAAGCATGACAGAAACCTCAGAAAATTCTAGAAAAAGCATGTTAGGTGAATCTTAAGCTCAATGCACAGAAATGCACATTCAGGCTACAAGACATTCCTTATGTTGGTCACTTATTTACGAGTACAGGCCTACGACCAGACCCTTTAAAGCAACCAGCCATTCTCGAGATGCCAGCTCCAAACAATGTTCAAGCCCTGCAAAGTTTTCTTGGCATGGTCAACTACCTAGGCAAGTTTATTCCAGACTTGAGCCAACTTTCATCACCACTCAGAGAGCTGACAAGTAAAGACGTATCCTGGTTAGAGCAACACCAAAGAGCATTTGATGTCTTGAAATAGAGAACTGCTAGCCCATCAATGCTCAGGTATTTTGATGTTCACAAACCAGTTACACTTTAATGTGATGCTTCAAAATTTGGTCTTGGTGCAGTTATTCTCCAAGAGGATCAACCTGTTGCCTATACATCGAGAACTCTTACCCAAACTGAACAGCAGTATGCCCAGATTGAGAAAGAGCTTTTGGTGATTGTGTTTGCATGTTCAAAGTTCCGTGATTATGTTTATGATAGACCTATCCAGATCAAAACAGATCACCAACCAATAGTCACTATCTTGAGAAAGCCAATGCATTCAGCTCCACCCCAACTGCAATGCAAGATGCTGAGATTGTAAAAGTACAATTTTAATCTTGTCTACAAGAAAGGCAAACTTCTTTATCTTGCTGATACATTATCCATATCACCCAGAACTATCACTGAACAGAATTATATTCAAAGCTTTCAATTGTTTGATGATTTTGCAGTCATGAAAGTGAGAAATTTTTCTTCCACACATCTTGATGAGTTGAGAGAACACACAGCTATGATCCAGTTTTCCAAAAGCTCAATTACTTTATCAAACAAGGATGGCCATCAAAGCAATCTAGTTTACTGTAAGAACCACAGCCTTATTTTCCATACAGAGATGAGATTTTGTCTGACAAAGGTATCATTATGAAAGGTCCGAAAGTTATTGTTCCAAAGTCCTTGCAACCTGAGTACATTACCATCTTGCATCGTGGTTACACAAGAACTGAATCTAACAAAAGAATGGTGAGAGAGATAGTATTTTGGCCTTTTATGTCACAAGACATAGAGAGAACACTTTCGTCTTGTTCAGTATGTAATAGTATAAAGCCTCATCAACAGAAAAAAACACTTCAGCTTAACCGGATTCCGTAAATACCTTGATCAACAGTAGCCACTGATATCTTCAAGTGGAATGGCCAACATTATTTGGTGTTAGCAGACTCTTACTCAAATTGGTTCAAGATTCACTTACTTCCTAACCTAGCATCTAGTACTGTCATCACTAAGATGAAACATCACTATGCTGTTCATGGAAGCCCGTACAGAGTTATTTCTGACAATGTTATGCAGTTTACAAGACAACAGTTCAAAAGATTTGCAGAAGAATGGGACTTTACTCATGTCACAAGTAGTCCAGAGTACCGCCAGTCAAAAGGTTTGGCAGAACACACAGTTCAAAGTGAAAAAACAGTTACTTGAGAAGTCTAAATGAGATATTACTGATGTTTTCCTGAATCTCTTAAATCTCAGAAATGTTCCTTGAGATAAACATCTTGGTTCACCTGCTTAGAGACTTCTGTCAAGACAAATCAGAAACACATTACCACTCAGTAGTCAACTGTTGGTTCAGTTGTTGGTTCCATGTGTCAAGAACAACAGATCAGTAAGAAACAATCTGTTGAAGAAGCCCCTAACCCAGGAGTCCTACTATGATAAGACCAGTAGACTACTAAATCCATTACGAGAGGGAGATGTGGTAAGGATGCAAATGACTAAAAGGTTATGATCCGATTGGTGTTGTGAAGAACATTGGTCCAGAGCTGAGATTGTACATTGTGAAATCAGAAGGGGCAACGTTTAGGCAGAATTGGAAACATTTGAGACTGGTGTCCAAGCCTACACCACAGCAAATAGCCTGTGAGAAAGACTCTATCGCAGAGTGAGTTGTCCGGTGTGCCAGTTCCAGAGGAAGTTCCAGAGGACATTCCTGTTGCTATGATGAATCCAGAAGTTCCTGATATGAGTTGTGCACCGCAGACTGTCCCTGTTGTTAAATCTAGTCCCAACTGTTATGTTTACGAGATATGGTCAAATCTCTAAACCCTGTAGCAGATACGAAGCAACTTGGACATGAACATTGTATTTTGTTTCTAATGTACATAGCAATACATGCCTAGCTCTAATATTATTTTGCATGAAGGGCAATCTTTTTAAGAAGGAGGATATAGATCAGTATGTGTATATATACCTTTAAGAAGCTCTACAAGGGCTTGCAGTAGAGTATAAATACAGAGCACATGCAAGCTTGACTATCATTTTGTAGTTAGCTGTTCATAGGTTCATAGGTTGGTACTAGGCTATCAGCCCTAGGGCCTATACAAGCCTAGCCATAACAATTCCCTGGCTATTTCTTCCCACACTATTTACTTCCCTGGACCCCTGTCTAGCAGGGCGACTGATGTGATCCCCGGGGTGAATTTCCTTTCTCCCATCCAATCGTCAAGGTTCCTTTTGAAGAGGGACAAAGAGGCACTTTGCTTGACATGTATGGGCAATCTATTCCAGAGTCTGGGGAGTCTCTGGGTCAGGAACCTATCCCTCCAGGATGTTTTGTTTATTGTGATGACAAGGTTTAGATTCCTGGAGCATGTGGCTCTGAGGGATTGGGATTTCTTTAAGTGTAGCATGTCCAACAGCTCTGGGTTTGACATGGCCTTGTATGTTAAGCAGAGATCGCCTCTGAGTAGACGATATGCGACAGAGTATAGCTGGAGTTTTTTAAGGCGGTCTGCATAGGGCATCTGCTTTAGGCCTGTGATTCTTTTAGTGAGGTATTTCTGCGGCCTTTCCAGTTGTTGCAGATGTCTTGAGAGGTACATACCAAACGGGGCATTGTATTCTATAATGAGCCTAATGAGGGATGAGTACAGTGGGACACTGACCTTCTTTTTTCTGGATGAAAAGCCTTAGTGATGAGGTGTGCCACATAGAAGGATTTCCTGACTGTTGTGGCGATGTGGTTAGCGAAGGTGAGACCACTGTCCACCTGTGTCCCTAAGTCTCTTATCACACTTTCAGTGTTTAGTGTACTGCCACCTATATGATAATTCACGGATACATATTTTTTTCCCAAAGGAGATAACTATACATTTCTTGGCATTGAACTTGAGCCCATGGCTCTGGCACCAAGCATCTGTTTCTGTAAGGCCCTTTTGTAGAGTATCTACATAATTTGGGGATTCAATAAGGGCTCCCAGTTTGCAGTCATCTGCGAACTTTGTTAGCCAGAGTCTCTTAGTGTTGGCCTGTACTTCAGAGAAGTAGATGCCGAACAAGAGCGGTCCCAGGACTGAACCCTGAGGTACTCCACTTTTCACTTGTCTGGAGCTGGATTTGGAGTCGGCTACTTTTATAGTGTGGGTTCTATCAGTAAGCCAGTTAGCAACCCATTGGGTGACTTAGGGATTAATGCCCAGCTTAGTAAGTTTATCTATGATTCCAGAGTGGGGGATGGTGTAAAAGGCCTTGGCAAGGTCTAGATAGGCTGTGTGGACCACCTTACCCTTGTCCATGGCTCTGGAGACTGATTTGAAGAAGTCAATCAGGCTCAGGGGACAAGATAGGCCCTTCACGAACCCAAACTGGGTGGGGTCCAGTGTTTGAGGGTTGCCAATGTCTTGGTTTATAAGTTCCATGATAATACGCTCCATGGCCTTGCAGATAAGGCTCGTCAGACTGATGGGATGGTAGTTTCCGGGATCCAAGGTGGATCCCCCCTTGTGGACTGGGATAACTGTAGCTCTGCACCACTCAGTGGGCATGAAACCTGAGGTGAGGCTATGATTAAACATGACACTTAGGTGAGGTGCCAGTTCATATTGTAGTTCATGTAGTACACAGCCCTGGATGTCATCTGGTCCCATGGATGCTGTATTCTTAGCTTTGGAGAGTGCGTTTTTTACCTGTGTGGCCGTTATTACTGGAATTTGGCAATCTTCTGGTATTGAGATGGGCCATTAAGGGGGTAAGAGGGGGGGTAAAGTTGGCACTGAATCGATCTGACAGGATATTGGCAATTTCCTTGGGATCAGTATATTTAATGCCATTCTGTTTTAGCTCTGAGCAGATCTGAGCATTGCCATTTAGATTCTTGACATAGTTATAGAATGCCTTGTGGTTGTCTTTGGAATCTTTGACAATTTTATTTTCGTAACTAGCTTTGGAGGATTTTATGAGGGATCTCAGTTTTTTCCTGAGGCTGGTAAGGGAGGTTTTTGCACCCTGGGATTTTCCTCTTTTCTGCAACAGTTTCTTCCTTTTGTTGTAAAGTTTGTTTATGGCAGGGGACCACCAGATTAGCTTCCTTTTTTTGGATGAGAGCATCTTGGTTCTATTTGGGATGGCACAATTCATGCATGAGTAGATGTGTTCGTACAGTGCCTTAGTGTAGGATTCAGCAGTTGAACTTTCAGTTCCCGTCTGCATGGGTGTCATGACGTTTGTCACTTCTGACTTGAGTAGCATGAAGTTGGCTTTGGAGAAGTTTTTTATGGAGGTTTCCTTACTGAGGGGGTGGGGGTGGGATGTGGATGTTAAGGGTGATTAGCTTATGGTTAGATCTGACTAACGAGGGGGTGACCATAGGTGTGGAGCATCGATTTCCCATGTTGATAATGACCAGGTCTAGGATATTGGAGCCCCTGGTGAGACTATGGATTAGTTGATCCAGGGCATTGGAATTTATGAATTCCAAGAACCGCTGGGCAAAGGTGTTGGTACATGAGTAGTTTTCCCTGTTAGTGGCAGGGTAGTTAAAATCACCCAGTATTAGGGTGTTTGGTTCTATCTTAATATTTTCCAGTATGTTTAGAAAGGTGTAGTGAGAATCTTGGGGTATGGCAGGGGATCTGTAGCAAGCTACAATTTGGACTGCAGTCTTACCTAGTGTTAGCTGCACCTGGAGAATTTCAGATGCATTGTGTTGGGCAACTAGCCTGGTGGTGTGAATATCCTTGGTGAATATTGACACTCCTCCACCTTTAGTGTTTCGGTCCTGGTTTGGTGGCTGAAACGTGTGGTAAGAGTTGTAGCCTGGCATTGCAGGGGTGCTCGCTGCAGCCTTGAACCAGGTCTCACTTACTGCACAGATATCAATGTTCTCCATTTTTAGGAGTGCCTTGAGAGAGTGCATTTTAAGGTTTAGACTTCTAGCATTGAGTAGCATTACCTTCAGATTTTGCATGCTTGTACCTGTTACGGTGGTGGTTTTGTCCTTTGAACTTTGCCTAAAAAAGGCACTATAGGGGTGGTAAGAGCCTTAGACAGTAACCTGAATTCCAGGGGTGACAGATGCAGACCATCTCTGGCAAAGCATCGTGGTCTGTCGATCATGCCGTCCTATGCAGACAGATACTGGATCCCCTTTGAATGACACCAGAAGCTTAGCCAATTGTTGAAGTCAATCATTTTGTCCTTATATTGTGGTATCATTCTGGGCGAAGGCAGGATGCTACTCAGGGCTAGGGTCATACCTGCCTGGGCCACATGATCCGAGAGCTCTTCCATGTCTCTTTTCATGTAGTCCAGGGAGGTACATCTCAAGTCATTCACCCCAACATGGACAATGAAAAAGTCATATTTGTACTTGTTGTGGAGTGACTTGAGTGCATGCGTTATGTGGCGAATCCTGGCACCTGACAGGCAGCTGACTGTAATTTTCTCCTTGTTCAACCTGGTGAGTGATACATCAGTGTGCCGGACTATAGAGTCTCCTATGACTAAAGTGTTAGGTACGTTGTCTTGCCTTAGGGGCTGTTGCTGGGTGGCACACTGGTGTTGTGAACTATGTGACACTTTGTTTGTGATTGGTATTTGCGTTTCAGCTTCAGAGGTCCTTGTTGCTTGGACAGGTTACAGTTAAGGGCCTCTGCATATGTGGATTTAGTGTTGCTATATGTGGGTGTTGGTGGTGTGGGTTTAGAAGGGCTATGTGTTGCTTGAGGTGTAGTGTGGGTGTTAAACCTTCTCCTCTTGACTGTCTAGCACAATCTTGGGTGGAGAGAGCTTTGCTTCCATTTTGGCTATTTAAGTGCATCTCTCACAGGTTGCAGTGTTGGGTGGTAGGAGGAGAGGGTTGTCTGTGTACATGAGGCAATTGCTGCATTGCCCCAGTATGTCCAGATTCACCAGGTGGACAGGAGAAATCACCAGAAGCTGACCCTTGGACATGCCTGGTTTGGTGCTTTTTTTATTAACAAGGAGAGTTGAGTGCTTGTATCAGTTTAAGGCTTCCTAGTGCTTTCCAGCAGGTATTAGAGCAAGTGCTAGTCACAGGGATGCTTAAAGGTAAGATGAAAAAAATGCACACTGCAGTGTGCACTAGAGAAGTTAGATGTGAAAGTAGGTAACTTAAGTTTTACCTGTTTAAAGAGTTAAGGTTTATTGGAGAGTTACTATTTTTAAAACAGCAAGATGGATTGAAAGGGGTGGTCACTTTTGTATTCTGGTACTATGGAATACAGTAGGATGACCAATAAATGTAAATAGTTGAATGGGGAGGGATTTAAAAATGATGATTTTGTGATTACTCACACAAGCCAGTGAAAGTAGAGAGGAAATGAGATGTATGGTCAGATTAACATAAGAGGCAGGCAACTAGAAAGACAGTGGTATTTAACAAGACAACTGTAACTGGGTGGGAGGGTGGAAATTTCTGCCTGACTCAGAAGAGACAGAGCTGTGGTCTCTTTTGAAGTTTTAATATGCTGTTAAAACAGAATGCAAGTAAAACACAAAGTAAAGAAAACAAACCACAGTATTCAAAATATAGAAAGGCAATAAAGTAATACAAAATACAAAAAATAAAAGCAAAATAACCTTTCCTTCACAGCAAAGTGTAGCAGAGTCTGGATGAGCCTTTCTGGTAAAGCTGTT
Organism: Protopterus annectens; assembly: GCF_019279795.1. Taxonomy (NCBI): domain Eukaryota; kingdom Metazoa; phylum Chordata; order Ceratodontiformes; family Protopteridae; genus Protopterus; species Protopterus annectens. The sequence continues at coordinate 483,649,802 of NC_056727.1, forward strand.
GAGATGTGAACATGTATGTATGTAAGCTCTGTTTGTTAGTTCATTCGTATTTAATGATGCTGCTTTCCATCCTGATGTGTTTGTATGTATTAAAGCATCAGAACGAAACCCTAAGCCTTCTCAGTGTTTGTATTAGAGACAAACAAGCGACAAGAACCTATCAGTAATATGTGGTAAATACTGACAGAATATAAATATGCATCATCAATATTCCTGTAAAAATACTGATATCCACAATATATTGTGGATACCGTTGTAAAATATAGAAACATATACATGCACACATATATTAGATTTTTTTTAGAATCCATCATATTCCACAAAAAAAAATCCATAAAAAATGAAATCTTGGTGAAGCGGTATCCACAGCCACATAAATGTAGCTAACAATAGGTGCTGGACATGTGTGTTGAACAAAAGTAATGCACACATCCAAGGAAATAAGGTGATAGCAAAGCAGATAAGGGGTGAGGGTGAAAAGGACCACACAAGGGGGATGACTGCATAGGAAGGTCAGAGGGAGAGTCAGAGGGGCATGGACATTTTTTTCTTCTTTTTATTAAGGTAATACGCCCTTTTTATTTTTGGAGAATAGAGGGTATGGGAAAGACACATAAATAGGATGTGGGAAAAAGGGTAGGTACAAACATTTAACAAGTAGCACAATACAGGCTGGACATAAAGGATAGGTGAGGTACACAGACAATACATACATACAGGTTAAGGAAAAATGATGAACAGGATAGGGATTACTATCAGCTATGATGCACCCCAATAATAAATTATGTACCAATGCAAAAAACAGTGCTGAGATGTTGCAAACTGTGTGCCAGTCATACCTAAAAGGGCATGACTGATGGTAGGTATCTGACACAGAACATTAACTGCCGATTGCTGGCATTGTCGTACACAGTGAACATCAAACATCATCATATCACCATCATCTACTAGGCTGCTGGCAGTGCAAGTGCAAACCAAGCAACAGCAAGGCTGAGCACATTCAGCAGAGGACGTGAAGAAGAAGAAGGAAACATGAGATCAGATTAGAACCTCCAACTCTGCATGCAAGAGACAAACAACGATGCATAGACCCAAGAGGAGTTCTGCAGCAAAAGTTTTGTGTCTATGTAATAAACCAAAAACTATACACACCACATATAGGGACATGAGAAATGGAATCCTGGCATCAAAGTAGACATAACATGCCAGAAGTAACACCAAGAATGTTCAGGAATGCAGTGCAGATATATGACATGCCATGATATCATACAAGCCAAACAAATTGGATGCTCATCAAACATCCCCCACCAATGACATGCAATAGTAACTTGCCACCTACAAAGCACTTAGTGTTACAGATACATTACAAATATATGACTGTGATAAATTAAGACATACAAGCCTGTGCATTCACAGGTATGCAGGCAGCATGGAAATTATGTCAGGGGAATGCACGGCACATAAGTAACTCATGAACACAAGTAAAAACATCACAATGACCACCATAGTGTGCGGATATGCACTGCATGTGATGACAGCCTATCATGGTGGCGCAATGTTCCACAAGCAGTGTACACCTACAGGCCAATGACGATATAGTGCACAAAGGTGCAGAAAAACATATACATATGCCATGTACATGTGTAACACACAGCACAAAAGTATAAGGGGGAAGGGGAATGGACAATATATGTCCACAGTTGTAAGGGAATGTATATGTGAAATAGCAGTCTCATAAAAACAAAGGACATGCATGGCAAACTAAAAACATTGCACATGCATGTGTTCCCAACACAATACAGCCTGTAAATTCCCAGCAAAGTGTGTGCAGCAAAGAGCCAATGTCTGACAGGTGTGCATTGTGTATGTGTAATAGCTAGTTAAATGTTTGTGTTCAAATGACACAAGCAACACAGTAATTTGCTACATGTAAACAGCAATTGGCAGAGGTATATAACAAATGTAGGGTTGAATAGTACATACCCATATATACTCCAACAGACAGGAACCAAAGTAAGACAAACTAGTGAAAAACAAAAAGACAGCTTGGAAACACCAAAACAAATTCTCTCTCAGTTTAATTCTCTTTCAGTTTAATGAAGTGATTTTCGTCTTGCACATGTGGCAAGACTTCATCAGAAACTGAACAAACTTCAACACAAACAATATATACACACCCTTTTTTTGTCACATGACACTTCTAATTAAAATCTTATGTCTTAAAGGCACATCCACATTATTGCTACTTAAAACATTTTTTAAAAACAAATATGACTGACAATATTTTAGAACATCTCAACCCTTCCCTTCCTTCAGAATTTTTACCTGTAATGGTGATAGAAATATATATACAAACATACATATACTAACAATACTATATCTCAAATTATTGTATTGACTCTCAAAATATGATATTACTTAGTTAACTAAGAAGTCAGAAACTTACATATCCGAGTCAAATGAAGTCAGATATCACAAATATGAACACATTTTATAAAAATGCATACGCACATTAACGTTTAAGATTTTTCAACTTCAGTATACTGTTTAAAGATATTGTCTCATTCAAACCCGGGTAAAACATTGCCCCCGTGCGTATTTGCCAACTTAACTCAAGTTGCTCAAATAAAAGTGTAAACACCACCCCCCCCCCGACTATCATCAACAACTGAATCAATTGCTCTGAACAAAAATTAATGTTGTGGATAGGAAATAATGTGTCTAGCCAGTGCATTTTCTCTGTTAAGGGTCTTTATTTTATATAGATGTTTCTATACTCGTTCTTTTAACTTTCTATCCGTTTTACCTATGTAAAACGCTGCACAGCATTGACACTAAGCTACATAAACCACAAACTTGGACTGACAAGTGTACTTCAATTTAAATTTAAACCTAATATTTTTAACTTCAATGTCTTGTCCTGTACTCATGTATTTACAGTAGTTACACATTTGGCATTTGTACATGCCACACTTCCACTGTGGGGTGGTTTTTTTATGCTGTAATAATTCCTTTAAATTAGTCCCCCTCTTATAAGTAATCCGGGGTTTGCTTTTGACCTTGTAAGAAAGGTGAGGATCTCTCCTAATTATTTCCCAATTTTTGTTCAAAATTGACATTATTTCCCTTGCATTACTACTATAAGGTGTTATTAAACTTAAATTCCATACTTCTTTTTGTTGTAATTCTCTGTCACTTATTATAACACTTTGTAAACCAATGGACAAAATGGGTTTATACAACTCCTGTTCTCTCTTGTTTTTTACTTCTTCCAGTAGACACTCAAAAAAGTTTACTGGGTAACCTCTCCTAACAACATTGACCTCAAATTATTACATTCATCCATGAAATCCTGGTCTAGCGTGACCATATGGGCAGCTCTCACGAGTTGGCCCTTCACCATTGATTTCTTTTGGTGCCATGGATGCAACTGCTAAAATGTAATAAAGAGTTTGAATATGTGGCCTTTCTATAAATTTTCGCTGCATATGCATTCCTTTCTATATCTTTACTAAGATCCACATCCAAGTATGAAATCCTGATAATTTCAAATACTTAAGTAAAGGAAAGGAAATCTGTAGTGTTGTTAAAGTTTGTTCAGTTTCTGATGAAGTCTTGCCACATGTGCAAGACGAAAAGCGCTTCATTAAACTGAAAGAAAATTAAACTGAGAGAGAGAATTTGTTTTGGTGTTTCCAAGCTGTCTTTTTGTTTTTTTTGCTTTTTTTATACCCATATATACTGCCATGCAAACATAAGACACCAGGTGGCAAACTCACATACAGTGATAACAATTTTACATGTAATTGTTTTCAGAATCATCGAAGAACAACAATGGCACACCATGTGAGGAAGCAATAATCATTTATGCTGTAACATTACAAGGGTCAATTTGTATGTTGCCACTGTTAGGGCATAAAAATGTACAGCCATACAAAGCAATGCAGGCATACTACGCAGAAGGAGAACTACTCAGATATATAAACATGTGTAACAGGCAGCAAAGGTATACACATGTCAAAAGAGACGCTATAGGCACAATACAGTGGTGTTGTGCCATAATTAGACTAAAAAATACAGTAATGCATTACATATGCTATTAAAAGATACTGCTATAAATTAACAGAATCAGCATATTGTATGTGAATCTTTGACATTTAAGCCATATAGCAAAGAGACAAGTTATGTTGAGATGAACTCCAGAAGCATATATAACGAGAACATAAGACAAGTGGGTAATAATACTGAAACCCCCCACAGAGATACCTTACTAGAAGGATATAAGGCTCAGTATCCTACAGACTGCTAACAGGGGACCTGTGGCTGGCATACAAAGCTTTCTCTGACCTAATAATGATGGATTACTGCACATCAGCAAGTCAAATGGCATCAGAAATACTCGACCTAGGGATCTAAATGTCTTCTGAAACATTAACAGAATGGTTTGGAAGGACAGGTATATCTTACAGAGGATACTGTGGCTGCTGTGGAATAGGTTCCCCAGCCACATAAAACATAATTCATCCCTGTCCATATTCAAGTGCAAATTGGATCTATGGCTAGGAAACCGAAAACGTACCCCATGACTACCCCCTGTACTACGCAGCTCCTAAATGCTTTATCCCATGCACGGGTCCCCTAATAGTTTCATAGTTTCATAGGAGGTTACTAGGCTAACAGCCTAAAGCCCTTACAAGCCTAACCCTATTTATCCCGAGTTGCCCTAGTTGTTGGTGGTTAGGTGAGTGAAGTTCACAGAGTCAAGGGTCTATGGTAGTTAATACCGACTTCCTCTGTCCATGAGGGACATGGGCAGCACCCCAAGAGTGAATTTGTTGTCAACCATCCATTGATCTAGGTTGCATTTGAAGAGGGACAGGGAGGAGCTCTGTTTCATATGAATTGGAGCTTGTTCCAGAGAAGTGGCAGTCTCTGGGAGATGTATCTATCTCTCCAGCATGACCTGTTCATGTCAGAGGCTAGGTTAAGACCCCTGGAGTGAGTGACCCTCCTTCAATTTGATTTATGAATGTGTATCATTTCTATCAAAGCCGGGGCAGAGACTGCCCTGTAAGCCAGGCACACATCACCCCTTAGCGACCTGAAGGAGACAGAATACAGTGACAGGGCTTTCAGTCTTTCCATGTAAGACTTGTTTTGTGTACCCTGTAATCTCCTGGTGGGAAACCTCTGTGGTCTCTCCAGTTGTTGCAGGTGCCTGATGAGATACATGCAAAATGGAGCATTGTGTTCAATTATTGGTCTGATGAAGGCTGAGTATAATGAATTATAACATCCTTAGATCTAGAAGTGATGCCTTTACTTATAAGATGTGTCACATAGAAGGATTTCCTTATTACTGTGGATATATGGTAGCCAAAGTTCAGATTGCTATCAACCCAGATCATGTACCACTGGGTCTATACTTAGGGGAGTGCTATCTATAATGTAATTAGCAGGGATGTCAGCTTTCAGAAAGGGAATAATAATAAATCATTTTTTTGCACTTAGCTTTAATCTGTGGCTTTGGCACCAATCATTTGTCTGTGTTAACCCTGTCTGCAGTATATTAACATTATTGGGGAACTCAAAGATTGTGGTTTGCAATTGTCAGAGAACTTGGCCAGCTACAGGCCATCCAAGTTTGACTGAACTTCTGAAAAATAAATTATGAACAGTATGGGGCCCAGTACAGAACCCTGTAGCATGCCACTGGTGACTGGTCTTTTGCTAGAGATGAAGTCACCCACTTTGACAGTATGTGTCCTGTCAGTGAGCCAGCTGGCTACCCATCTGGTAATGTAGGGGTTAATTCCCAATTGTAGAGTTTCTCTATAATACCTTAGTGGGGGATTGTGTCAAATGAGTTGGCTAGGTCAAGATAGGTGGTATGCACTGTCCTTCCCTCGTCCAAGGCCTTAGTGACTTCCTCAAAGAAGTCAACCATGATTAAACAGGCATGATCTACCTTTAATGAACTGGGTTGTATCCAGAGTTTGGAGATTACCTAAGTCCTTGTTAATAAAGGCCATAATGATTCTTTCCATGGCCTTGCAGATGAGGCTAGTCAAGCTTATGGGCCTATAATTCCCAGGGTTGGTTGATGGGCCCCCTTTGTGCAGAGGGATTACTGCTGCTGTCCTCCATCCTGCCAGAACACAGCCAGTTCACAGGCTGTGGTTAAATGGGGATCCAAGTGGGTCTGCTAGGTCATGTTTTAAGTTGTTTAAAGGGCAACTTGGTATGATCCCAGTTATTCTCATTAGGGGTAATATATAATTATAAACCATGGGATGGGTAAGGCCAATCTCTAACCAAATGAGATAGGTTAATTAAATCACAAAAAAGGAAATTAGCTAGGCTTAAAATGGCCCACAAAGGCAGCTAGCCCAGTACTTACCTATAAACCGATAAAACATGGCAGACAAAATGTCATGAAAGAGCACACTGAAGGACAGAGTGCCAAAAGCAGTTTGTGATAAAATATCACAAATGTAGAAAATATCCTGATATGGCATGTATGTCAAAAAACATAAGCATGCAAAGATTACAATAATGTATGCAAAATATGCACATATAGTAACAAAAATAATAAAATGTAGTCACCAAAAGAGCGCACAGATACACTTAGCCGATTAATTAAAAAAATCACAATAAGCACTTTCATTCCAATGGAAGCAGAACTTTATCAGATAGTCATCCCCTCACAATTTCTTTAGCTACAGTGTTATAGCTCTTTCTAGTGGACACTTTAAAAAATACCTCCTTAGACATTATGTTAAACATAAAACAATAGAATAAAAATGTATAATAAATCCAACATCAAATTCAATAAAAATTACCTTCGCATTTTCAATTAAAAAATTAAATTCTGTTCCTTTTTTGCATAAATAAAGAGCCAATAGACACTTTTTCATTAATCCCTGGCTTGTTGTTGGCACCCAGAAGTAATTCCCAGACATGTATTAACCACGTATACATGGAGACTGGCAATACATAGTTAAGTGTGTGGAATGTCATAAAACCTTGCAAGTGTCATGTACCACACATGTCATATGTCATCACCTTCTAATATAGTCACGTGAGCACTGTGAACAGGACAAGTGTGTGACACTGACAGACCGCAAACTGCATCAGACCTATCTGTCCCATGTTAGGTCATACTGGATCAGAAATAATCTTATGGGCCACAGTGTACAGATCAAGTAGGCCACATACAGAGAGCAGGAATAAATTATTTGCATGTCAGTAACGCTGTGAGCATAAATTACATCATATGGTGATAATGTCAGCCACATATTTGCACATATCATACTGCAGCTAAGTGATATAGCCCTATACAATCTAGATTGTAAAGTGCGCATCACGAAATATGTATATCACAACTAAGACTGCAATATGGGATGTGTGCACAAACTTGAACTTACTAGTGAGATATGCAAGTAGGAATACACCATGGGGCAGCATGACATGATTGAAACACATAGACAATACTTATGGTCCAGAGGGCCTTCCTTAATAGAGTTAAATGTCACAAATGATCTCTCTGATGATCTCCTGGAAGGGACTGTGCATGGCCCATGCCATGTACTGAAAGAACATCTCCATCAAGTCCTGCATTTGCATCCAGAAATCGTCTGTGTCCACATTGTGTATCTGGTCCCTCAGGTCGTCAGGCTGGTGTGGTGGACAGCTTTGTTGCTGTTAGTCTGTCTGACCAATTGCTCCTGCTGGTCCTGGTTCCTCATCACCACTACCATCTTGCCATCCTTCCTGATCCTTGGAGTTGGAGTTTAATGGTAAGAGGTAGAGTGCGTCATCATCATCTTTGTTAGATAGGTGGAATGACATGGGTCCTGGACTCTATAACATGACAAAATAAGCATAAAACAGCAGTACAGTAACAAAAATCAAGAAAGGTAAATGATAACAGCAATATGCATATTAGTGTAACTGATCCATTGACTATGCGCAGTAGTTGTTTATTGCTCATGTGGTGTGTCACAATGATGAGCATTAGGGTCCAAATTGAGAGATGATAAATCAGCAAGTAAAAGGAGAGTAATATTGCTGGAATTTAATTCATCCTCAAGTCTTGGTGAGTAGTTTCATGAGGTGGACCCTCTTTTTCACAAAATCTCACCAAGACAACACTGATATATAGACTGTATTTTATATAGCATATAACACAGAGAGACGTAGGTTAAAAAATAAAAAAAAGATAGCTGGGTGCACATGACCCAGGATAAAAAGTGCCCAATCCTGGTAGGCACACTGGTGCCCGAATTGGAAAAAAATGACAGTGTAGAATCCTCAAGGCACAGAAACATTCCTACAATGGGGCTAGGCCAGCTCCCCCCCCCCCCCCCGTTGTAGAAGTAAGTAGTATTACACAAAAAAAATCACAAAAACTGATAGGCCAAAAAAGAGCCATAAAGATGATAAAGTGGACTATTGAGGATAAGAAAGAAATTGTGCATTGTTACTATTATGCAAGAAGCCCAGAATTTTCAGACAGAAGATATATATATAAAAGACTAAGAGAGAAATTAGAGAAGAAAAATACTTACACAAGAAAAACTGTCAGAAGCTTCAAATAAATAATTTGTGTTCATTAATACAACAGATTTATGAAAAACATTATATAGATCAATAAATCTTGGGCAATTTGGAAAAGGAAGCAACTGAGGAAGTGCAAAAATAGAAGAACAAAATCTAGAGATTTTTGAAAGGTATAAGAAAGAAATACGGACATGAGAAAGAAAGAGAGATCTGATATGGTGCAGTACTTATGCAAAGGAGAAAGACAAATTAATCAATACAAAAAGCAGCTCCAAAGATATTCAAAGAGACATAGAGGCAAAAGCATCCAGATATGGAAAATTTCACAAAACAAAAAATAAGATCTTAAAGTGGGAACACAGAACAGAAGATTAGTAAAGTAGATGTTAAAAAAATATATAAGCTGAAGTTATGAAATACCCCCGCAGTGAAGGATTTAGTATAGAAAGTCTAGCACAGGTTATATCACAGCATGGTGCAACAAGTCCCCCATGTAAGGAGAAACAGGAGGATCAGAAGACATCTGAATAAGAATTATGGACATGGGAAAGAAAAGGGATTTAATATGTTGCAAAGATATTCAAAGAGAAATACAGCCAAAGGCATCCAGATATTGAAAATTTAGCAATACAAAAATAAGAAAACAAAGGAAAAGTAGACAAGAGGATTAATAATAGAGAAGTTAAAGAAACAGAAACTGGGGTTATTGGATTATCTGCAAAGTGAAGGATTTAGTGTAGAAAATCTTGCTCTGGTAGTGTCACAGCAGGATAGAATGGATCCCCATGTGACAAAAGGGAATTACTGCCAGCCCAGCTAGCTGGAATTTTGTAAATAATTATATGTCATTTGTGAATATTAATATGATTTATATAGAAATGTAACAGAAGGAGATACTGCCAGCCCAGCTACCTGAAATTTTGTAAATAATTCTGTCATTTGTGAATATTGATATGATTTATACAGAAGTGTGTGTAAAGTACTGAGCTAAAATGTAACCACAGCATGCCCTATTGAAATAGAACAGGAATATACCTGCACTATTATGACTGTTTAGATGCATATTTTTAACAGCAGCAACTGGAACATAAAAGGTTAGCTTGCAAAACTTCAAGAAAATAGTTGAAATTAAATTGTTTTATGATTGTGCTATAAAAGTTATCTTTCAGTTTCAGTCAACAGGAGATAGGATGTCTACGTCTGTGTTGTTTTGCAAGCGTTTTATTGTTTTATGTCCTCTACCAGTTGCAAACATCTGAAGGCTATGTATTTTCATAGAGAGATTTTAAATGTGGGTTAGTTTCTGATGGGGGGAGTGTTAGCTTGGGAACTGAAGTCAGGTGGCAAAAAGTGATGCCATCCAAGCTAACCTAGCAGTAATATTTGATATTCATTTAAGAAATCTCTCAGAGAGAGAGAGACTGGGCATTTTGTATTTTGTCTTTAACTGGGAAACATCCACTCATCTGCACTTGCCTTGCTGTAAGTATGTTATTAGGGCATCATAACTACTTTAGATTCAGACAGGAATATAGTAAAGTATAGCTTAGATTTTTTTTATTTATTTTAGACTGTCCTGCAATGTTGTTTTAAATATTTCCTGTGATTTTGAACTCTGAAGTCACTGTGAATGCATATTTAGTATTGTCTTGTTCTTTTATTATTTATTATTAAATATACTTAAACCTATCTTTGTGGCTGATATTTATGAGACATATTTAAGCTCTTAGCCTACTTGCATATCTATATGGTGACACTGTACAGGCCACTCCTAAATAGCCTTGCTCTTGGTCAGACTACCATTTGGATAAAAGTAACATTATACAGCAGGATTGGACACCCTTTGTTAAGGGCCTTAAGTAGCTGATAAAGAGTTGGCTGGTGACAGTCGGAACTACCTTATAGTCTGGGCAGAAGGGGGCATAGCTAATAAACCTGTGCCGGCCTTTCCCAGGTGTGTGTGTGTGTGTGTGTGTGTGTGTGTGTGTGTGTGTGTGTGTGTGTGTGTGTGTGTGTGTGTGTGTGTGTGTGTGTGTGTGTGTGTGTGTGTGTGTTCGTATATCAATCAAATTTCAAAGTGTGTATGTGTGTGTGTGTGTGTGTGTGTGTGTGTGTGTGTGTGTGTGTGTGTGTGTGTGTCAGCTACTTGGGCAGAGACAAGAATCACTGATTGGACAGAGAGGGTGCTGGAGATTTTGGCTTGGCCACTCAGCTGAGATCTCAACCCTATAGCTATGCCAGTGGGGAGTCATACTGGTGATCTGGAGAAAGAGGGAGAAACCAGCCCCGACTGACTGTGATCTCTGTGTACTCTTAAAGGAAATTGCACTTTACCCTGTGTGTACTTGTCATCCTCCCAATGTGTATGTTCCCCACTGTTGCCAGTGGTGAGGATTGATGCTCCTTGATTACTGGGCCACTGCAGGGGCATCACACTCCAAATTAAGGAGAAACCAGTGGAGTGGGAATCATCTGATCACTTGCCATATTTAGATACTTTGTAGCCTTCCATAGGAAACCAGTACAAAAGTGCAATTGGAGTTGCACATCAAGAGAAGGAACATAAAACTGTGGCAGCTCTGACAAAGTCAATATTGTGGAGTGATTCACCAGTGAGTTCCCATATGAAACAGCAATGGATGACACAGGATGAAACTGTAGAGAATATGCACAGGAAGATGCTCTGGAACTTTTTGTACAATGCCTGCAGGAAATGGAGAACAAAGAATGTGCCCCCAGTTTAGAATAAAATTATCTAAGAGAAGAGTTATTTGATTTAGTAGAGATGGACAGACATATTATGATCAATGAAAGTAATAGACTACAGAAAGTCAATAAAACCCAAAAAGTTAGAAGTTTGATAAGACAAATGAGCACAGCAATTAGGACTGTTACTGTTCCTAGAGATTCATGCAATATAACAGAAGTAAATAGGATATATTACTGTGCAGCTAAATTAGTAACAGATGAAGTCTTACCACAAAAACACAGGGTAGTAAGGGAAAGGAAGGGAAGAAACCCAATGCCATCACTGAAGTATCGAATACAGAAAACTATAAAACAATTAAGACAAGCAGTGTGTCACTGTTAGAAGAATATAGAAGAGGGACAGACCAACAAAAATACTCAGAAAGATAGACCTGATAAAAGTAATGCACAATATCAGCACTGATTAGGATCTATCTTGCACTATCACAAATAATAAACCAAAAATGTCTTCGAACACACACAGAAAAACTTAGAAGATATGCAGATAAATATAAAGGAAAGTACAAAATAAGCAATTTATTGATGGCCCAAAAAGTTTTATAGAGAATTGGGAAACAAGGTAAAAGGAATTAAAACACCACAAAAAAAAAGAAAAAATAGACAAATTTTGGAGAAATATCTATGCAGATCCTGTGGAACATAACAATGATGTTAAATGGATAGAAGAAGTAAAAGAAGGGATGAAGTAACGGCCAGAGAGACTGAAACAAAGATAAAAAAAGCTCATAACTTGAAAACTCCAGGCCCAGATGTAGTAGCTAACTTCTGGCGAAAAAGTATTAACATCTTTACATGAAGATTTAACCATGAGTAGGAAATATTTATATGCGCACCCTGAACAGACACCCCTGGTTAACAACAAGAAAAACAATACTCCTACTTAACAGCAAACCTGCAAGCTGTCCTAAATACCAGTAACTTGCCTTCTGACAACATATAAACTATACACTGGAATTGATGCCAACAGAGTTTATAGAAAACTCAATCATGGCAACAGAACAAAAGGGTAACAAAAGAAAGTCATATGGAACAAAGGATCATTTATTTTTAAAGTCATAATGGAAAACTGTAAAAAGGGTAAGAATCTAAGTATGGTATGGATAGACTACAAAAAAAGCATTTGACAGCATCCCATATACATGGATAAGAGAGTGCTTAAAAATGTATAGATTACACCCTACACTGATTGATTACATTACAGTGACCATGAAACAGTGGCAGACCACTCTGCAGTTAAGCCATGATAAAAGACAAATTATTATCCCAGTGATAAAAATTCAAAGGGCGATATTCCATGGTGACTCTTTGTCACCGCTGTTCTTTTGTCTTGCCCTTAACCCATTAAGCTGTCTACTTAAGAGATTAGGTCATGGCTACAATTTGGTTACCAGAAAAGAAGTGTAAAGACTTCTCATCTTTTTGTGGATGATTTAAAACTGTATAGTTCATCATATGAGAAACCAAAAGCACAACTGCAAGTGGTCAAAACTTTTTCAGATGATATAAGAATGTCATTTGGTCTTGATAAATGTACAAAAATGACCTTTAAAACAGGAAAGCTGCAGCATCATGAAAAAGTACAGTTTTGTACCTACCATAAATGTAGATGTTCGAGGATCTCCATTGCTGCAGTCCTGACATATGAGGTATTCCGCTGTCCACCATCGGCCCGAATACCAAAGGGCTAGAACCGGCGTTGGCCATCGGCGCCCGAGACTGACGTCAGTACGCGTCAGTACAAATGCGCATGACCGACGCCATAACCTCAGTCTTTCTTGCCTCAGACGTCAGAATGCAAAAAACACCACCCAAACCCCAACCTAAAAAGAAAAAGGGGGAAGGAGGGAGGGAAAATTGGACTGCAGCAATGGAGATCCTCGAACATCTACATTTATGGTAGGTACAAAACTGTACTATGTTCTTCGTCTCCCATTGCTGCAGTCCTGACATATGGGTAGAATCCCAGAGCAACGGAAAAAAGGGAGGCTGGTCAACTAAATAGCATTAGGGGCTGCTAACATGCCCTGTAAGATTGCAGTGGCAAACCCAGCCCTAGACCTAGAATAAAGAGGTAAATGATAATGCTTTGTAAAGGTATGTACAGAACTCCAAGTAGCTGCTTCTAGAATGTCTTTAGTAGCTACCCCTCTCAAAAAAGCAGTAGAAGTGGCCGTAGCCCTAGTAGAATGAGGCCTGATCCCAGCCGGAACATCCTCTCCATGATGAGAGTAACAAAAAGCAATACAATGGCCAATCCACTTGGAAATAGTTTGTTTTGAGACAGCTTTCCCTTGTGAAGTCAAAGCAAAAGAAACAAATAATTGTTGAGATCTTCTGAACTCTCTGGTTCTGCTCAAATAATACCTCAACTGCCTATGTACATCCAAAGAATGCAAAACTTTTTCCCCTTCATTTTGGGGGTTAGCATAAAAAGTAGGCAAATGTATAGATTGGTTCAATGCCACATTAGAAATCACTTTAGGCAGAAAAGTAGGATTAGTACGTAAGGAAACTCTGTCATTGTGAAAAATCAGAAAAGGTTCCACTGCCATGAGGGCCTGTAATTCAGATACCCTTCTAGCAGAAGTAACAGCCAATAAAAAAGTCTTCCAGGACAACAACTGCAATTCAGCTGTAGCTGCAGGTTCAAAAGGAGGCAGAGTCAGCTTTTCCAAAACAAAATTAAGATCCCAGGTAGGAGTAGGAGCCCTCCGTGGGGTCTGATATTCTTTGCCCTCTAAGAAACTGTTTAACCAATGGATGTGAAAATAAAGGAGGGTCACAATCATAGTGAGCAGAAATAGCTGCAGCATGCACTTTTACAGAAGAGAAGGACAAACCCTTGTCCAATAAAATAGTCAAATATTGCAATGTACAACTCAAATTAGGCAATTCGACATCAAAGCCTTTAGCTGAACTCCAAAGAAAAATCTCTTCCATTTACCAGCATAAACTTTTCGAGTACTAGGACGCCTGGCTTCCAAAATAACATCCAAAACTTGTTGAGGGAGCTGAAGGTCCTCCTTCTCTAAAACAGAATGCGCCAGGCTGTCAGGTGTAGGGATTGCACCCTGACATTGAGAAAATGATTGTTTTCCTGAGACAATAAGTGAGGAATCTGTGGTAATGGCCAAGGTGGTACCTGAATTAAGCTCCTCAACAGAGGGTACCAATGCTGACGAGGCCAATCCGGTGCTATAAGGATCATGCAAGGTTTGTCCCTCCTGACTTTCAACAGCACCTTCGGAAGAAGAGGCAAAGGAGGAAAAGCATACACGTGAAGGTTGCTCCAACTGAAGGATAGTGCATCTATTTTCCAGGCTTTTGGATGAAATAGCCTTGTGCAAAACAGTGGCAGTTGGAAATTCAGAGGAGAAGCGAACAGATCTATGTCCGGAGTTCCCCAAGCCATTGCCAACTGAAGAAATACCTGAGGGTCCAATTTCCATTCATGAGGATCCACAATCTGTCTGCTCAGAACATCTGCTAAAGAATTTTGTGCTCCTGGCAGAAACTGTGCTCGAAGAGTGATGTGCAGATTCAAAGCAGTTTCCCATAACAGCATTGCTTGTCTGCAAAGAGGGTAAGAATGAGTTCCCCCTTGCTTGTTGATGTACCACATGACAGTCGTGTTGTCTGTTCGAATCAACACCAGTCCTGGTTGAAGTAGGCTTTTGAATCCTTCCAAAGCAAATTGAACTGCCAGCATCTCTTTCATGTTGATATGCAAGTGAAGTAGCTCTGGGGCCCAAAGGTCTTGAATCCATTTTCCTCTGAAATGAGCTCCCAGGCTGACTCCGAGGCATCTGTCGTTAATATCTGACTTGCCTCTGGTTGGGTCACAGAGAGCCCCTTGTTTAGGTGACATTCCTGAGCCCACCACAGAAATTCTCTCTGAATGCAAGGTAGAATCCGAATGACAGTGTCCAAATCGTGGCAGTGTTGAGTCCAAACGCTTTTGAGATACCATTGTAGCTTCCTCATATGCAGTTTGGCATTGGGAAGTACTAGAATGCAAGATGCCATGAACCCCAAGGCTTGAAGAACTGTCCTTGCAGTCAGCCTGGACATTACTGATAGCTGTTGGAAGTATAGGTGAAGATTCCTTTGTTTGTCCGGGGTAAGAAATGTCATCTGAGCAGCTGTATTCAGTTTCACACCCAGAAAACACATCTCTTGTGAGGGTACTAAACTGGACTTTATTTTGTTCACAGAATACCCTAGGCATCTTAAAACTGTCATTACATACTGCAGATGTTGAAGAAGTTCGTGCTTGCCTTGAGCCAGAATCAAACAGTCGTCCAGATAAGGATAAATTTGAATTCCTTGTAGCCTGAGAAAAGCTATCACTGGAGCCAGGACTTTTGTGAATACCCTGGGCGCAGTAGACAAGCCAAAGGGCAATGCAGAGAACTGATAATGCAAATTCCCATTCCGAAATCTCAGGAATTTCCTGCAACTGGGCCTGATAGGAATGTGAAGATAGGCCTCCTTGAGATCCACAGTCACCATCCAGTGAACTTTGCCCAGCATAGGTAACAGCTGTTGCAGTGTTAACATCTTGAATTTTGGAATTTCCAGAAAGGTATTTAGAATGGACAAGTCCAGAATTGGTCTCCAAGTATTTCCTTTCTTTGGCACTAAGAAAAGATGGGAATAAAACCCTGTGCCTCTTTCTGCAGAAGGTACTGCCTGTATTGCTTCCAACTGAAGCAGAGAAGAAATTTGAGTCTGTGCTTCCAGTCTTTGCTGACGAGGCACATCCGGCATACCTTTGAAAGGAGGGAATGTGTGAAAATAAAATTTGTAGCCTCGATTTATTATGTCCAACACCCATTTGTCTTGGGTAACCAAATGCCAATTCCTTTTGAAAAGTCTCAGTTTTCCTCCTAGAGGGGCTGCCAGCAAGGCAGTGTCCGGCAGCTGAAGACACGGGTCATTGGGTCTGTTTCCGAAAGGACTGACCCCTGCCCTCCACAGCAGGAGGGGTAGAAGAACTCAAAGACCTAGAAGTAACAGGGCCCTGAGAGGAAGCCCTACCTCTACCTCACCTCGACCTGCCCCTAGATTGATAATCCGAAGAGGGGAAAGACCATCCCTTAGCAGGCCAATTCCTACTGAACTTAGGGGGCTGAACCTGTAAAAAATCCTTAACTGTCTGCATAGACTTAGCTTTTTCCTCCATTTTTTTCAAAACTGATTCTACTGGACGGCCAAAAAGAACATCAGATTGTAGAGGAGCATCCATAATTCGAGCCTTAACATGCTCTGACAAGGTCTGATCTTTAAGCCAAGCATGCCTACGAATAACTGAACTAGTTGCAGCCACCCTGGAAGAAGCCTGTAAAGCATCAAAACCACACTGCAAAGAATGCTTACCAACTTGGTCTGAAGCATGCACTAAATCCTGAAGCTCCTTACATTCAATACCTTCAGCTAAAGCATCTACTTTACATTTCAATTGGCCCAGCAAATAATTTTGATACCGGAGCATATGAAACTGACAATTTAAAGCTCTCATAGCCAAAGTCGAAGAGGTATACAGTTTTTACCCCACCTATCCAGGGCCCTAGCATCCTTGTCCAGAGGAACTGGATTCCTAACCACAGAAGCCCTAACCCCTTTGGGGCCTTGAGTAATAGTTTCTGGATCAGCCCTAGGACTCTTATATAAGTACTTGTGAGCTTACGGAACCCTGTAGTATCTATCTGGTTTAACCGGGGCAGGAGGCAGAGAATCTGGGTTAAGGGCAGCCTCAGAAAACACATCCTGAACAACATCCAGTACAGGGGGAATAGCCAAGGGCCTATGCTGAGGCAAAGACAAGAATTCTCTTAGTCTTTTACGAGAATCAGAATAATCCTGGCCCTCCCATTTGAAATGTTCCCTCATGGAATGCAAAGTCTCAGAGAAAGAAAAATCTTCTGGAGGGGACGCAGAGGGAGTAGAGTCCTCAGCCTCCGAATCAGAATAAGGAGGGAAATCCTGAAGTTCTTCTACAGAGGAATCTGACCCATTGGAAGACTGAACCAAACCCTCCAACTCTGTCTCTACCCTGGGCCTCTTCACAGGGGGGGGCATAGAACCCCTAATTAAAGTAATCAAATCTTCAGCCATCTTTAACATGTGCTTCCTAGGAGCTGGACCCTGGGGACTAGCACCAGCAGGGGCAGACTTAGACTTAGAATGGGCTCTGCTTTGAGAAGGAGGGGGCCTAACTACCCTATGAGGGGAAGGAACCACTGACATCAGAGAAGCACCCTCAGCCTGGCCTAACACAGGAGAAGCCACTTCCTGCAGTAACAAAGGCTCCCCTTGAGACTCAGGTAAACTTTCAGAAGGAGCCGCTGAAGAAGCCAGTGGTACTACAGAACCGGCGTCCGGAGTGGACGCCTCATCCTGTTTGGACCGCAAAGACTTTTCTTTGCGTTTCTTAGAAGAACCAGTCGTCGGAGAATCCGACGGCATGTTATAATTACAACGTTTACCAAACACCAGCCTAGCACAGTCCAACCGACGTTCAATAGTATGCTTGTTAAAAGTAGCACAAAAGCGACACCCAACAACGTCATGCTCAGGCCCTAAACAAGGAATGCAGAGTGAATGGTAATCCCTATGAGGAATCTGTTTCCCACAAGAAATACAGTTATTAACTTTTTCTGACATCCGTCAATACTGAGGCAAGAAAAAGACAAAAGTTTCTAGCGGGTACTTAGCCCAACTTGGTCTCCGGTCTGAAACTCGAAAACCGACAATTCCAGAACGCCGAACGGCACTTGCAAATTCTGCTTCTGCTTAGGACCATGCAGCAAGAAAGACTGAGGTTATGGCGTCGGTCATGCTCATTTGTACTGACACGTACTGACGTCAGTCTCGGGCGCCGATGACCGACGCCGGTTCTAGCCCTTTGGTTTTCGGGCCGATGGTGGACAGCGGAATACCCCATATGTCAGGACTGCAGCAATGGGAGACGAAGAACATCATCAGTTTGGGACAGGAATGTGAAATAAAAGAAACGGAGAAAGAGGAAGTGCATATATTTTGGAAATTAATGAAGGATCAACAATAAAACATGAACAAATGCAAATAAAACTTAGCAAGGAATATTTTAGAAGAAAAAAAATTAATGTTGAAAACAGTGTTGACATGTAGGAATAAAGCCTAAGCTATAAACCAATTTGCTCTTCCTGTCCTTACAGTTTTGGAGTGATTGACTGGCCCTAAAAGGTGTTGGCTTGGTTGGACAGAAAAACAAGAAGGATGCTTCAGGCTTATCTAATGATTTATAAAAATATTGTATACCAAGATGATATATTCCCCCTTCTGAAGGAGATATGGGCCTCCTCAAAATTGATTACATGTATAGATCTGCAATCATGGCCACAGTGGTGCTGCGGTTAGTGTTGTCACCTCACAGCAAGAGGTTCTCCAGTTTGATTCTCATCTGGGGTACCTTCTGTGCAGAGTCTGCGTGTCCTACCTGCAGTCATGTGGGTTTACTCTGGGTGCTCTGGTTTCCTCCCACATTCCAAAGACATGCAGTAGTTGGATTGAACACTGTAAATTGGCCATAGGTGAGAGTGTGTGCACGAGTGATTAGTACGAATGGACAGAGAAGGTGCTGGAGGTTTTGGCTTGGCCACTCAGCTGAGATCTCAACCCTATAGCTATGCCAGGTCATGCCTATTAAATCAGGGCTAGCCACCCAGCTGTGTAAATCTTGGCTCAAGGTGATTGTCACTGTTGAAATGATACCCCGACCCCATGTGCAAAATGGGAAAAGGTGTTGAGGATGGATGGATAGATCTGCAATCGTAGGACTATCTGCTGACCTTACAAGACCCAAATGTAGTGAAAGTTTTAAAACATGAGAATAAATCTAAGATGACGTCCCTGCTTAGTTTAGCAGAAGCACATTGGTGTCAAGCAGGAATGGAAATCAAACCAGAAATAGATAAAAATCAAGCAGCAATTGAATGTGCCAAAAAACAGAAGAAAGAATATAAGGTGAAGAATCAAATGAGAAGGCAAGAAATGTGAAAAATGCATACAGTTGCAAGTACAGAAATCTCTTGTAACAACCTCATCTTGCTCGAGATCAAATGCGGGAATGGTTAAGGCGAGGTGGATTTAAACCAAAAGACAAAAAGTTAATATTAGAGGCCCAAGATAGTGGACTGCATACATGTTGGTTTACTTAGTCCATTGAACATGTGGGAGAAACAGACAAGTGTAGGTTTTGTAAAACAGAATAGGAAACAGTCGCACATCTTGTTGCTGGTTGTGATATACTAATGGAAGAAGGATGGTATACTGAAAGGCATACTAATGAGGCAAGTCTATTGCATTGGGGATTGTGCAAACATTATAATATTGAAATAGCTCAAAAATTTTGGAAACATGAGCCACAAAGCACTATCGAAAATGATGAAGTTTATAACACATGGGATCATCCATTACCAACAGTTCAAAAATAGATGTGAGAAACCAGATATAGTAGTCCATGAAAAGAAGGCAAAAGTGGCATTGATTATTACAATTGCTACACCCAGTGACTACAGTGTCTTAAGTACAGAGAGACACAAATTCATAAAATATCAGGAATTGCAGCCAGAAACGAGAGCAATGTGGAAGAAAGACATCCAGACAGTTCCTATAACAGTAGGAGCAACAAGCCTTATAAAAAAGAATTTACAATCATATTTCGATATGTTACCAACACATGTAATGCTGTATGAATTGCAGAAGGAGTCATTACTGGGCACATTGCGGGTGCTGCAAAGAGCACTTCTGGCTAACATCAAAGATTGAAACAATATTAATTTCATGAACTTCAATCATACTTTGACTTAGAAAGGGCGTCCATTCTCTTCGTGGTATTAGAAACCCAAAAGACTTGGAGAAATTAAAAAAGTGAGCATTAACTCAACTGTCTTGTTATTGTCACAACATGCAATACATCCAACTTGAAAGCATTACACAGTTGTCATTTATGTCAGTCATATTGTTAAGGACAATACATTTGCAAGACCTCCATAACATACATAATATAGTCATACAATTAAATATATGGGTCAGACAAAATCATGGTCATGCTGGGGAGGAACACACATCATGTATGTCATCTGACAGTGTAATATCTTCTAACATCAAAGGTGTGTACAAAAGCCTGTCATTACTAATATACATAGTGGAAGTGTAACTGTACAGTGGTGGGGACATCAGTGGATATGCCATAAAAAGATATAAAATGGCTTGTAAAGGAGCACACACACAATAATACCTGAATACCCCTGTGTGCAATTCATATGCAGGGAATACTGTATTCAGCGTTTGTCAGTAGTGTGTAACAATATGCAGTTATGATACCTAGCAAGGTATACAAACATCACTGAACAATGACAGCAACACCATGTAATGCCTGCAATCATATGACATGTACACACACACACACATCAATATATACTCAACTATATGATATGTAATCAACAAAAGCAATGACTCTCAATCATGGTTATTGTCTTATAAAAACATTACTGTACTGTAAGGGTGATCACATTCTGAAGAAAGGCTACAACTTGAACACATCACAAAAGGGTATGTGCATCATTAACATAATTTCAGCACACAGATGGCAATAATATGGGGTAAATCAGTGAAAAGACTGAGTATACCTCTCACAATAGTAAGCCAACTTGTAATGTGACATCAGTTTAAAGAAATTATGTGAGAGAGCAGGATGACATCTGTTACAGTATGAGCATGTTTGTTAATAACAGCATAGATTCATAGATTCACAGACTATTACTAGGCAAACAGCACAATGGGCCTTTCTAAGCCTAGACAAGCTTTCCCAAAAGAATAATGATGTCCTGCATCCAAATAGGACACTGAGGGCCAGGCATTTAGGCATTTATAAGCTACCTCTGTCTATAAGGGACATGGATGCAAGGCCCAGTGTAAATTTCCTATTCCCCATCCCCATCCACTGTCTAGGTTGTGTTTAAACTGGGTAATAGGCACATGGATGGGAAGCCTGTTCCATAGGAGAGACAGTTTCTGGGACACATATCTGTCTCTCCAATATGTTCTGTTAAAGTCACAGACAAAATTCAGGTCCCAAGAACTTGTATTTCTGGTACTTTTTGACTTTCGAATATGTAGGAGATTCACAAGTGTGGCGTTTGTGAATACATTGTAAGCCAGGCAAAGGTCACCCCTCAGCAATCTATAGGAGACTGAGAAGAGGGAAAGGGATTTAAGGTGCTTTGCATAAGGCAGGTTTGTTATGCCTTGTATTATTTTTGTAAGAAACCATTGAGGTCGCTGTAGTTGTTGCATATGCATGATCAGGTTCATGCTAAAGGGAGCATTGTACTCTATAATTGGTCTGATATGGGCGGAGTTCAGTGGTATAATGACCTCTTTGAGCTTAGATGCCATGCCCTTACTTAGAAGGTGTGCAACATAAAAGGATTTCCTCAATGCTGTGGCCACGTAGTGGTCGAAGTTAAGGCTACTGTCTATGTGCATACCCAGATCCCTGACCACTGGATCAACTCTTAGGGGTTGTATTATCAACATGGTAATTAGACGAGATGGTTGATTTCCCAAAGGGTACATACAATTATGCATTTCTTAGCACTGAGTTTAAGACCATGGCTTTGGTACCATTTATTATTCAGAGACAGACCTTCTTGAAGACTGATAGTGTCTGCAGGGGAGTTGATGATAATCCCTAGCTTGCAATCATCCGCAAACTTAGTCAGCCATAAACCTTCAGCATTTCCTTCCATTTCAGAGAAATAGATGCCAAAAAGGAGTGGGCCCAATATCGAGCCATGGGAGACTTTGTTAGTGACTGGCCTCTTGGTGGAGGTGGCCTCACCTATTTTGACCTCTGGGGTCCTATCAGTGAGCCAGTTGGCTTTACATCAGGTGATAAAATGGTTTATACCTAAATTAGTGAGCTTGTCTATAATGTCTGAGTGGGGTATTGTATTAAAAGCCTTGGGGAGGTCAAGGTAAGCTGTCTGCACAGTCTTACCTTCATCCAATGCTTTGGGGACCCTCTCAAAAAAATCCAGCATGACTTTCCTTTAAAAAATCCAGATTGTGATGGGTCAAGCATTTGCATGTTACCTATTTCCTCATTTATCATGTCAATGATGATTCTTTCCATGGCCTTACATATGAGGCTGGTAAGACGTATGGGCCTGTAATTACCCGGATCAGTGCAGGGGAATGACTGTAGCCATCTTCCATTCCTTGGGTACAAAACCTGACCAAAAGCTCCAGTCAAAAAGTGATTCAAGTGGACCAGAGAGATCATGTTTCATGCTATTTATTAAACATCCCGGCATGTTATCAGGGCCCATCGATGCAGTGTTTTTGGTATTGGAATGTTCATTAATGACCTGTTCTCTAGTAATGATTGGGGGGATTATGTCATGTGGTATTTCTTTTGGACTATTGAGAGGGGAAGTGGGGGGAGAAATTTGAGCCGAAACTGTCAGCCAAAAGGTTGGCAATGACCTCCAGTTCAGTGTGGGTGATACCATTTACAATAAGTTCTGTGCATTGTCATGTATTTCCTCTGAGGTTACAGACATAGCTGTAGAATGCTTTGTGGTTCTCCTTTGCCTGAGAAGCTATTTTTTCTTCAAATTTAGCCTTTGAATTATTAATTAACCCTCTTAGCTGCCTGTTTGGATTGGTCAGGGGGCTTTTAGTATGTATGGCTTTGTTCCTCCTACGCTTAGCCCAGATATTTTTTTCTTTTGTTTTATAGCCTATTGATAGTGTGATACCACCAGGGTGGCTTATCTTTTGTGTTTTTCTTATTCTTAATACAATTGGGCACAGCTCAGTCTATGCAGCTCGCAATATGGCTGTACAGAGATTTTTAAAGAGTTCAGTGTATTCTATGGTGTTTACTGGATTTGGGGGTGCTTGGAATTTAGCCAAGGTGTTGTTTAGTAGACAGAGGTTAGCCTTGGAATAGTTCCTAAAGGTTTTTGGTTTTGCTGGATCCCCGGATATCATTTTTATTTCAAGTAATACTGTCCTATGGTCAGATCTGATGAGTGAAGATATTACATTGGGTGAGGAACACTGCCCCCACCCCCACCACTTGTTCATGAGTACAAGGTCAAGTATGTTTGTACCCCTAGTAGGAGAATGGACCAACTGTCACAGGATGTTGTTATTAACAAAGTTTAGGAATTGCTGGGCTTGTGCATTAGAAGTGGTGTAGGATTCTCAGTTTATAGAGGGTGGTTGAGACTCCCATTAATATCATATTGAGTTGAACAGTGATGGCCTATAGTACATTGAGATAGGTAGTATGGGTTTCCTGTGACATGGAGGTGGACCTATATGTTGCAAGGATACAGTACTGCACCCAGTTTACTGTGAGTTGCACATGTATGAGTTCTAGTCATACACTTTAACTATGCTGGATGTGAGATTAATCTTAATATAGACTGACACTCCTCCATCTTTAATTCCCTCCTGTGCAGTAGCTGGTCTAAATGTGTGAAAGGCTTTATAACCTTGCATTGCTGGGGTACTCTCAATCACTTTGTTACTATACAGATGTCTACACTCTCCAAGGAGAGGAAGGTTGCAGGGAGTTGAGCTTCTTCTTAAGACTTCTAGCACTGAGCAGTACCACCTTCAGATATTCCTTCATAGGTTCAGTTAAGTTGGTAGGTTTACCAGTTTGGCATTGCCTAAAAAAAAGGCACTATGGGGATTGACAAGGTCTTTGCCAATCTCCAAAAGCCTAGATGGGATAAGTGCAAACCATCCCTAGCAAAGCCGTGTGGTCTGTCAACCATGTCCTCCCAGGCTGTCAAATACTGTACCTCCCTGGACTGACACCGGAAGATGAGCCAGTTGTTACAATAAATCATTTTCTGCTGGTAACTTGGCATCATCCTTGGAGAAGGCAGTATGCTGCTCACTGCTTGGCTCATACCTGCCTGAGACACATAATCAGTGAGCTTGATCATGCCTTGCTTCATATAGTCAAGGAAGGTACATCTCGGGTCCTTAACACTGGTGTGACTGAATGGATCCTAGCCCCAGAAAGGCAGCTAACCGTGATTCCCTCCTTACTCCATCTGGTGAGGGGAGACATCAGTGTGCCTCACTATAGAATCATCAATGACCAATACATTTTGCTATGTGCTGCTTTGCCTTGAGGGCTTAGCAGTGCAGGCTTGGATACAAGGTTATTATATGTAGCTGAGGGTGGTGTTTTAATGGAGTGCTTATGTGATGGCTGAGGACCCTTTCTTTGATTGTACTGCACAGGAGGTCTTAGTGTTTTAGGAAGGGTACGTCTAAGTGCCCCAGCATAAGTAGTTTTTTGTGTAGGGTCTTTACCCTGTGCAGTAGGCATGGTGCAAGTCTCACTGACAACCTCTATAGATTAGTTTTGGTTGTATGAGAGAGTTTTGCCTCCAGTGTTAAAGTGCATTTACACCTCTTGCCTACAGTATCTGTTTTACTAAGAATGAGTGGGTTGTTAGTGTACATGAGGTAATTGCTACAATGCCTCAGAATATCCATCTCAACCAGACTGGCCACAGAGGAAGTTGGGAAGTGCATGCCCATGGCCACTGATCTATTAGGGAGGAGTGAGGAAAACTTAAATATTGAGCAAGTCAATAAGACAAGCAACTTGATGAGCAATGCTCAGGTATGAGCAAACTAGATGCTCTAGTACTTAAAAAAGAAATCTATCTAGACAGTAATGCCACAAGAGTGCAGAGCACAGACCAGAACAAAGACACTTAAAATAACAGGCACATAAGCCTTCAACCAGCAATTCTCAGCTCAGAAAGGTATAGGTTATCCTTTCCTGCCACAAGAATTTAGACCACAAGCATTCCAAATGTAAAATAACTGGTTTGGAGCCCACATGCTTAAATCAGAACAAAGGCACTTAGAATCATACTTCTCAACCTGTTAGAGCAAGACATGTGGACAAAGGCACAAATAATGGGGAGACAAAGGCCTAAAAATATGGACACTTTTTAAATATTACTCTTACAAACTTAGAAAGTTGATAGAATAGCAGGTTATGCATTAGGATGAATTGTGTGAAGGACATGAAGTCTGAAACTAAAACATGTGCCTTTATTTTCTGACTTCAGTCCTCAATGATTTGCCAGTGATTTGCTAGAAAAACGCAATTTGGGGAGAAACAGAACAAAAATATGAGGCAAGAATCTGGACATTCTGCGAAAATCTGTACAGTTGAGAGGTATGCTTAGAATAACAGCCACAATAAGCATTCACCAGCAATACCCAGCTCAAAAGGGCAGAGATCATGACCAGTATAGAAGGAAATCAACTTTTACTACATAGAAAAACTCATGCTACAATGTTTAACACCCCAAATATGTTGAGGTGTCAATATGACAGTAGCACAAAATGATACAACAGTATTACATGCAAATCGTAATATATTTTGAGATATCCCAAGCCAGATATGTGTTTTTATACAAACCAACACTTGTACCAATTCAAGTATGTTGTAGGAATGTATATGTAACTCAGTTTAACATTTCTCTGTGGATAACAAATATGATCACATAACTCTTACATTGCAAATGGCAATGCCATGTATGGTCACAGCTTTACATATTGCCCATTCATGATGCAGCATGGCCATTATGCTATTTGTACATAACAAAAGCATATACAAATTTTTGTCATTTCTTAAATTTTTGTCATTTCTTATGTATAATCAAATAAGTATCATTAAATACAAACATATGTGGCTGACATCATGAAACAGCATATGTGCATTGTGGACATAAGTGAAAAAACTTAACTAACACAACACACAGAAGGATGGTTTATAATATTTTAATGTGCAGAAATATATGCAACTATCTTAAGTGTTCTAACAACCTTACTTGAGCACATAGCCTTAAATGCAAGAAGAGGCAAGACACAGCATTACATATGCCAGCATTACTGACAATATACAACAGCAGTCACCCATCCAATATATGGACAGGCAAAACATACATACTATGAAGTACATAGAGAACCAATACAATACATACAAGTTGTTTACTGTATGTTGGCAAGACAACAAAAACAGTATGAACCATACTGCACACTATGATCATCAAGTACAAATTTAACAAACACACATAACTTGTGTAGAAGCCATTCTTACCTCATAATCACTGTACAATTAGAATACGATTATGTTTAAGGTTGTGTCTGCATCACTATACTCACTAATAAACATTTAAACACGTATAAATGCAGGGTACACAAAATAATGTGTTCAGCAAATGTGACGTGCACACACACACACACACACACACACACACACACACACACACACACACACACAGACACACACACACATACACACTTAGGTTGGAGATATACCCTATTGTTGCATTATGGGAAGGCTGTACACAAGTTTGTATTTGCATATGCCATATGCATAAGCATTTCAAACTAGAGAAAGAGAAGGGGGCATTAATCATATAGGGTACAAATAAGGCTGAAAATATTAACACATACCCCTCTCCAGTCACTGCTCTTCCACTCTGTACATTTGCTCAGTCACAAAGCGTGGCTTCTTTCTCTCTCTCCTTAGCATCTGCACCAATATAAGGAATGTAAATATTCAATTAAATCAACATGTCATTGCTTGAGGTTAGACAGCAGTTCAAATTACATTATTTCTGTGCATGACAGTTTACTCCATCAAGCAGCTTCATATATGCCTAGGTTACAATTTGTACATATGGAATGGTAATTGATAGTGAATATGTCTCTCATACAGCAGGATAACCAACTTCAAGCTAGAGGAAGCAAGATTCAAACCTTCAGTCTTCTTCTGTTTTACTTCAAAGTCTATAACCTTACTTACCTAGCTATTTGTCTGATGCGGTAGGTGAATAAGTTACAATTAGTCAAACATATCCGATATGGAAATACACAGTTAAAGCACTGCATACATTACCAGGTAACACGATCTACTCCTGCATTATGGCATACATAATTAATGGTGGATACAATATGATAGAGTCCCAATGTTTCATAAAATGATTGATGTAATCAGCATTATGGATGGTACATTGTATAGTTAAACAAGGTTAATATTGTATGTACAATAAGTAGCAGGGGATTATATATACAATGGTATCATGTGCCCCACAGTGATATATGAGAAAGTATAGTTGTGTAAAATCTTACCATAACAGTAAATGTTCTTACCTTCATTGCTGCAGTATTCTTAACAGATGGGATTCCCTGCTGTGGAAGCCCAAACATCTGGCCAGTCTACCAAAGACTATTTATTGCTTTTAAAAGGTACACTGAACATCACCCAAATGCTCCTTACATAGCATAGGGCATAAAGGTGACCTTTAGGCCTACCATAATCAGAACTGAATGCCCCAGTAGGAACATAGTCCAAGAAACCTAAGAGGCAACCTATACATCCAGAAAGGCAAAATAATAGGGGGGGTGGAGGGAGGGAGTGAATACTGCGGCAATGAGATTTTACACAAATGTACTATGTCCTTACATTCACTGCTGCAGTATTCTTAATAGATGGGAGAGTGCCAAAGCTCAAGAAGAAACTTGGCAGTGGGAAGGCACAGAACAGCCCCCTAAAAAGCCATGAAGAACATCACTAGCAAAACTAGCCCTAGCTCTAGAGATACCATCCAACTTGTAGAGCTTGGTAAAGGTATGCAAAGAAGTCCAAGTAGCTGCTTGAAGAACAGAATTAGTATCTAAGCCCTTGAAAAAAACACCCAAAGAAGCCACAACTCTAGTAGAATGATCCTTAACTGAAGAAGGGAGGCTCTTGCCATGAAAAGTGTAACAAAAGGAAATAGATTTAGAAATCCAAGAAGAAATAGTTTGCATTTATACAGCAAGTCTGAAAGATCTAGGATGGAAAGAAACAAATAACTGATCAGATTTTCTAATAACCTTAGTCTTATCCAAATAAATCCTGAGTTGCCTATGTATGTCCAAAATATGCAGCACCCTCTCACTGTCAGATTGCAGAAAGGGGAAAAAAGTAGGTAGATTAGTACACTGATTAAATGATAACTCATTAACCACCTTAGGCATTAAAGGAGGGTTAGTGCGCAAGGACACCCTGTCCTTATGAAAGACCAAAAAAGGAGGAGAAACCATAAGGGCCTGCAACTCAGACACCCATCTGGCAGAAGTAACAGCTTAGAAAAGAACAGTCTTCCAGGAACAATGTAGCAAGGAAACTGAAGAAGCGGGTTCAAAAGGAGCCTGAGTCAACTTCTCCAAAACAAAATTAAGATCCCAGGGAGGAGGAACAGGCTTCCTGCGAGGTCAAATATTTAGGATGCCTTTAAGAAAGTGTTTAACTTCAAATGTAGAAGCTAAAGGAGGAGAAAAAGGTAGACAAGAGGAGATAGCTGATAAATGGACCGTGACAGAAGAATAGGCCAAACCAGCATTAATCAACTCATACAAATACGAGAGAACCAAAGGATCATCCACACTAAGTGGGTCCAGGTTACGAGGGAGACACCAAATAGAAAACCTCTTCCATTTGGATAAGTAGGATTTCCTAGTAGTAGTTTTCCTGGCCTCCTGCAGGACTTGCATCACATCCTCAGAAAAAAAGGTGTCTGTGAGGAATCAAAATCTTATGACCCACAGTGTCAGTTGAAGCATGGACAGGTAGGGATGGCTGAGAGATCCCTTGTTTTGTGTAATTAGATCCACCGTGTGAGGAAACTTGGGATGATTGCAGACATAATGGGAACCTGTGTTGCCACAGCCAAAATGGAGTCACCAACAAGATTTTGGGAGCATCATGTTGAATTGCTGTGGTAGCGTTGTCGCCTCACAGTAAGACGTTGTCCCGTTCGATTCTCAGCTAGAGCGTCTTCTGTGTGGAGACATGCGTGAATGGGCATACCTTTGTTGAAGGTTGTGCATCAGGGCTGGCAACTCGGCATGTAAAAATCTACTGCCAGTCATTAGCGGACTGGAGTTCTGCTGTGGCGACCCCTAACCGGGAAAAGCCGAAAGACAACAACAACATGTTGAATCTTGAACAGGACTTTCGGAATGAGAGGAAGGGGAGGGAATGTATAAATAAACATCCCCTTCCAAGAAAATGAGAGGACAGCCACCTTCCACACCAGAGGACCTGGGACTCTGGCACAAAACAGAGGAAGTTGTCCATTCAGATGGGAGGAAAAAAGATCCACTTGAGGAGTACCCCTATGATGGATAATGTCCAGAAACATATCCCTGTGAAGCATCCATTCATGGGATTGAGTTAAGGATCTGCTCAGAGTGTCTGCCACAATGTTCTGACAGGAAGGGATATAAACTACCTAAAGAGTCACTTGATATTTGACAGCAAGATTCCATACCAGAAGTGCCAACCAACAAAGAAGATAAGATCTTGTTCCTTCCTGTTTGCTGATATACCACATCACTGTGGTATTGTCTGTGAACACCTTGAGAGGCCCTGGAGAGAAAAGAGGATGAAAAGGCTGAATAGCCAGTAGAAGAGCTGTCATCTCCTTGACATTGATGTGCTCCTTCTGCTGATGAAGCGACCACACCCCCAAAACTTTTAGGGAGCCAAATGATCCCCATCCCATGCCTGAAGCATCTGTGAACAATTCCTGAGAGGGAAGTGGGGGATGAAAAGGGAATTCAGAGACAACTACTGAATCCACCAGTGAAGTTCCTGCCTGAGACAAAGAAGAAGAAGATGAACTACAAAGTCTAGAAGACGTGCATGTTGGAACCACACTGACTTCAGAAACCACTGAAACTTTGTCATGTAAACTTTGGCCAGAGGGAGCATCAGAATGGTGGATGCCATGAAATCCAGAGCTTTCAGAAACTCTCTGGTGGTAATGAAAGCCAGAAGGAGAAGAGTTTGAAACAAAGAAATGAGAGTTAAGGCCTTTGGAGGGGGCAGGGATGCAAGCACTGGCACTGTCTGAATCCTGCAACCCAGAAAAACATGATCCTGAGAAGGAGTCAGAGAAGACTTTAGAAGACTTTCTGAAATTTATAGTGAACCCCAGGCTCAGAAGACGGGAAATGGCAAAATAAGGATTTTGCAAAAGGGTCTCTGGAGAGGATGTCTGAATCAACAGGTCGTCTAAGTAAGGAAATATTTGGATCCCTCAAAGCCTGCAAAAAGCAATCATAGGAGCAAGGCATTTGGTAAGTACCTGTGAGGCACTAGAAAAGCCAAAGCGCAAAACAGAGAACTGGAAATGCCAGGAAGCAACAGAGAAATGCAAAAACTTCCTGAAAAGAGGATGGCTTGGAATATGGAGGTAAGCATCCTTAAGATCCAGAGTAGGGTTGCCACCTTTTAACAAGGCCAAAGTGGGGCATGGGTGTGTGGTCAGTAGGACAGGGAGTGTGACCAATATGACACTGGCCATACCCCCACCACATCACCAGAGGTGTTAGAGGAGATGCAGTAGTACAGTTATGGGTACAACATTGTGACATTACAGCATACTGAAAACTTACTTAACGTTCTTTGATATAGATTCGGTAAAGACCTAAGAACGAACTGGCCTTGGCTCTAGATGACTGCCACTGTTAAATGTCCCAATAACCCCATGTGCAAAAATGGGAAAAAGGGGTTTTAGATGGATGAATACAGACACTGGCTTGAAAAACATTGGCATATGAAAGAACTGGCTTGAAACATTGGCATACGAAAGAACTGGCTTGAAAAACATTGGCATATGAAAGAACTGGCTTGAAACATTGGCATATGAAAGAACTGACTTGAAAAACATTGGCATACGAAAGAACTGGCTTGAAAAACATTGGCATACAAAAGAACTGGCTTGAAAAAAATTGGCATGTGAAAGAACTGGCTTGAAAAACATTGGCATATGAAAGAACTGGCGAATGGCGCAGAAAAGGATTAACATTACAAGCCATTTGAAAAAGGTAACAGTAAAATGAGGTAATGTAGGGGGCATTTTGGCCATTGAAAACTTGGACATTAACACAGCTCGTAGAAAACGTAATGCATTATTTTTACCACTGAACATAACCCCCACCCCACCCCTCCAGAAAATAAAGTTACACATTTTCACTGTACCAAAAAACACTAAAATGAGAATGCACAGCAGATACCATAGACCTGATTTAGCTTTTGACCACAGCAGTTAAAAGAAATAAATGTATAGCACTAATTTACACAGTGCAATGATCTACTAACGAACATGCCCAACAGCAGCACTGTCAGATTATAATGAAAGCAGTACATTGTAAATTTACTGAAGACATCACTAAAAACAAAAAATACAAACTTGCTACTTATAAAAGCAAATTATCCAGTAACATCGACATGGTTTAGCACAACCTCAAATGTACTGCATTAACTTCTGCGCATGCATCCACAAAAAAAAAAAGGAAAAAGTCCGTAAACATTTAACTTTTAAAAATACTTCTTGCAAGAGCAGCTAAAATAAAGTACAATGTATGGCAGACTCCATGGACCCCTTTTACCTCAAAATATAGCAATTAATAGTAATTTACCCAGCACAGTGATGCAATAAATAGGCCAAAGCAAAATCAGCACCCCCATATTCATACATTACAAGCAAAGCAGGACATTTTAACCTTATTAAAGGCAGCATAAAAAATAAAATGCACACATTTACAACTATAAATGAAAACAATCTTGAAACAGCTTCAGCAAGTTGGCAACATGTACCTACTAGAATAATAAATGCACTACGTTAACTATTAACATTCCCCCTCAAAAGGTAGACCTGTACCACATGCACATTGACTTGCAAGAACAGGAAAAATTGCCAAACAGTATATCCTAACTTCCTGAAAACAGCATTAATTGCATACATTTCCACACAAAAAAGGGCAAACTATGCTCGAACATTTTCTATCTGCAAACAGAAAGTACCCTGAAAAAGCTACAATAGAAATACATCACACTACATTTATATTTAAGAATGCCCCCCTTCAGAAATAAACAAAACTTCTATACACAGGGTCCAATCTTTAAAAAGTAACTCTTCCAAATAATACCCCTAACAACAATCACAATTACATATACATACACACAGGTGTTATATCTTTAAAATATACTACTCGAAAATCTCAAAATAACCACTGCACAGATTTAAATATTGCATACTGCATCCCCATCTACCTCTAAACACTAAAAACTTAAATAAAGCACAATATTCCCATTTAAAACTACTACTTGAAAATCTCAAAATAACCACTGTACAAATTTAAATACTGTGTACTGCACCCCCATTCACCTCTAAACATTAAAAACTTAAATTTAAATAAAGCACAATATTCCCATTTAAAACTACTACTTGTAAATCTCAAAATTACCACTGCATAGATTAAAATACTCCATACTACACCCCCATTAACTTCTAAACATTAAAAACGCAAAGCACGATATTCCCATTTTAAATAACTAAAGCCACAAAAAGCTATGTACTTACCACTATCACAGTCTTTGCTGGACTAGCTGGCTTCCTTCCTACTGGAATGGCTGGCTGGATGACTGGCTCTCTGTTTGCTGAGTGGCTGGGCTAGCTAGTAGGCTCCCTTGCTGGCTGGCTAGCTAGCAGGCTCCCTTGCTGGCTTCTTGACTGGCTGGCTAGCAGGCTCCCTTGCTGTCTTCTTGGCTGGCTGGCTAGCAGGCTCCCTTGCTGGCTTCTTGGCTGGCTGGCTTCCTTGCTGGCTTCTTGGCTGGCTAGCTTCCTTGCTGGCTTCTTGGTTGGCTTATCTCAGTCCTTTCCGAAACAAAGTTATTAGCAGCTGTAGAGCACTAATACAAAACTGCTCTACAGCTGCGACCTTTGTAGGGCTCTTCCAATGCAAATTCACACCCCCTTCCATCCTTGCAGCCAATTGCTGCTTGAATTACATCACCCAGACCTAACAGGGAATACCTCTAACTGCAGGTCCGGGTTGGTGATGTAGCTGCATTGTCGTGAAATAACCAGAAGTATTTTCAGCTTTTCCACAGAAATTCAGCTACACTGGAAAACAGGACTTTTAAAGTCCCACTGCCAGACAATGCAGGCAACGGGATGAAAAGGCTCAACCTGTGAGTGTCCCGCTGACAACGGGATGGGTGGTAACTGTAATCCAGAGACACCATATAGGCAGGAGGGAGAAAGAGAGGAAACAGAATCTGAACGGACAACATCTGAAAGGAAGGCACTTTTAGAAAAGTGTTTAGATGAGAGAGGTCTAAAATAGGTCTCCAAGCTCCCCTTTTTCTGGGCACTAGAAACAGTCTGGAGTAGAACCCTTTTCTCCTTTGGAACACAGGCACCTCTTGAATAATACCATGAATCAAGTGATTTTAAAGAACCTCTGGGAAAAAGGGATGTTTTTCCGGAGGAGGCTGAGGAATGCCAATAAAAAGAGAATGGGATTTCCACACCATGAAGTACCCCTGATGAATAATCAACTGAAACCAAGAATCTTGAGTGATCTGAAGCCAAACAGGAAGAGAAACGCTAAGAGAAAGAGGAATGTGGCTAGGAAGAGATGGATAGTCATACAGCACCTGGTTTGTCTGGAAAGGAAAGCTTCGTAGTGACTGAAAACTGAGTATCCTTAGCAGGAAAAGCCCATTTGCCATGCTTCCTACCTTTAGTATAAGGGCAAGATTGCCTACAAACAAAGGCAGGCTTAGCGGGGTAGTTTCTCTGAAATTTAGGGACAGGAGAAACAAACACGTTTAAACTCCTGTAAGGCTTTACCCTTAACCTGAACTTAACCAAACCATCAGTAGCTTCCCCAAACAAAAGTTTAGAATCCAGAGGAGCATCCATCAACTTAACTTTAATATCATTAGGCAGAGGTTGAAGCCTAAGCAAAGAATACCTCATCACTAAACCAAAAACAGCAGCTCTAGAAGAGGCATCTGCTGCATCATAACTACATTTAATAGAATGATGAGTGACTTGAGAGGAAGTTCCTAGCAACAAAATAACAGAACTTTTACCCTCAGAGTATGGAAAATCAGAAATAAGTTGACAGGTCCAAGAAAGAAGAGCCAATACATACCTAGACATATGGGTCTGATAATTAATAGCCATAAAAACTAGGGTGGCAGAAGTGTAAACCTTACCCAAGCTTTCCATAGTTCGTCAGAAGACAATAACGTGGGCAAAGGAAGCAATTGGGATGGCTTATCAGAGGCTACAGGCCTGACGGAGGGGTCAGCAGCAGGACATTTATACATGAAAGGACAATCCTCAGTCACCCTATAAAACCTGTCAAGCTTCTTGGAAGCAGGGGTCAGAGAATCAGGCGCATGACAGGCATTGGAAAAAGCATCCAACAAAGCAGACAAAACAGGAGGAATAGCCACAAGTTTAGGGAATTCCAACTGCAGGAACTCATAGTACCTCTTATGGATATCAGATACCTGAGCACAACCCCACTTAAAAAATCCATCATCCTACAGAGTGTGTCCCCAAAGTAAATTTCCTCAAAAGGAACATCTGGACTAATAGATTTCTCCTTCTCTGACATATAGTCTAAATGAGAAAGAATTTGAGTAGAATAAGTCAGGGACTGATTATCTGAATCTGATTCATCCTGAGAAGAGTCCAGTTCTCTATGCCTTTTAAGGGGAGTAGAGGACAAGGAGGAGCAGGAACTGAAACCCCTTGGGGAGGCTTTAAGGACATTAAAGCAGTAAACAGCCCCTGAAGGCCTGCCACTCACTTTATGGATCCCTAGGAGCAGATGAAAATTGTTTAATTTTTTGTTTCTTTTTTAATGGAACATCCCCTCCAAAAAACTGAGAAGGCTCAGACCCAGGACAGCAGTCAAGAACAGTAGTAGGAATTTCTTCCCCAATTAAAAACCGAGGAACTCCCTAGGCTCCTTGGAAAAAAATAACCGTGGTTCCCCCTGAATGTCCGAGATGGATGCCTGAAAAGCCTCTTTGGACTTGCTGTCAGCTGGACACTCACTGGCCTCCAACACAGTCAAGGCAGAGAAATCCAACAACAACACAGCCAGGTGAGCCTCCAGGTTTGTAATGACCTCAGGAGAAACACCTGGCGGAGGCTGGACAGAGGAAGAATCCAGTCACACCTTTTTCACCTTCTTCTTCCCTAATGGCTGACCTTAGGGTGGGAGATTCCTTCCTTTGTATCTTTAGTGAGAAGCTTAAGGTGCTGGTTCTCAAGATATAAGGAAAGGAAAGAAAGTCTACTGTGAAGGATTTTCAGAGTTAACGCCTGACAAATAGAATAAGGCGTATGGTCATGAGAAGCTCCTAGACAAAAAAGACACTTATCATAGCAGTCTTTTGGGACTCTGTCTGCCACACTGACATTTGCTCTTCCTGGAGGATATTAACCTCAAGGAGCACAAAAAAGTAAGAAAAAAACAAAATCCCCAATGGGGCACTTATCTGCAACTGCAATAGAAGTCAGCAAGCAGGCATAGGTAGTTACTGGAGAATGAAAATGTGTTCAACTGACAGAAAATGGACGCAGGCAAACAGATCGATGGTAAAAAGATAGACTGATGGCAAAGAAGTTCTGATTATGGTAGGCCTGAATGTCACTTTTATGCCCTATGCTATGCAATGAGCATTTGAGTGACATTCGGCATACCTTTTAAAAGCAACGCATAGTTTTTGGTAGACTGGCTGGACATTCGGGCTTCCATGGCAGGGAATCCCATCTGTTAAGAATACTGCAGCAGTGAGTGTATGGACATGTATTAGTACTGTCTGTGTCGATGTGAGATATTGCCAGCTATGCCAGGAGAAGTAGGGCAGTGGATGTGTAACACATGCCAGCACAGCTAGCTGGAATTTTGTAAAGAATTATATGTCATTCGCATATCAAACTGATTTGTACAGATGCTTGTGTTGAAAAATGTATTTGTAAAGGTGCTTGTGTTAAAAATGTACGAACAGTGTGCCCTGCTGAACAGAAAAAAATATATACATACATCATGGTAACTGTTTGAATGTATAAGTTTTAACAGAGGATACTGGAAGTGAACAGGTTAATCTCAAACTTTGAAAATAGTTTGAAATTAAATTACCTGGTTTAGGCTATAAAGATTGTATGTTACAGTTCTCAATGCAGCCAGGAACAAAAAGTCTGTACTAGAAAGCTTCCTACATTGTCACTGGGATGAACTAATTGCTAGTCTGGAAGGGTGGGGGTTTGAAATTGTTTTATGACTTTCAGGAGCTGCAGCAGATCTTAGCAAGGGTGTGTGTGTGTGTGTGTGTGTGTGTGTGTGTGTGTGTATGTATTATTGACAGCTTCTAGCCAAGGGGCAGAAGCATGAGAACCAGAAGTCAGATGACCAGATGTATGTGATGTCATTCTGTAACCCATCACTAAAAATTATATTTTAATACTAGGTGATACTGAAATCTCAGAGCACTCTGTTTTTGCAACCTGACAAAGAAGGATATCTCACCTACTTCATCTTGCCTTGCTCTGGTAAGTTACCAGGGAATAATAATTCTTTAGATTAGGGAGGAAAATATAGTGAGATTAGTTAAGTATTTTTTTTTCTGTAACTGTGTGAACCTGTGTTATTTTTAATATTTCCTGTGAATGAAAATCTGGTGTTTACTGTAAATAGATATTTTAGAATTTTCCTTTTCTTTTATTATTTATTATTAAATATATTTAAACTTTTCATTGTGACCAGTCCTTTATTGAATATTTTAACCTTTGAGAGTACTTATATTTTTGTGACAGCTCTGGCTACCCCTGAAAGCCTCACCACATTGGCCAAACACTACCATTTGTATTAATATTAATATTAATTTCACTCAGTATAATTGGATACCCTTGTAAGAGCCTTGGGATAGCTGTCTTTGGAGTGTCTGGTGGTGATGTAACTACCTTACAGTCTGGGATGAAGATGGCAAAGCTAGTAAATCTGTGCCAACCTTTCCCAGGTGTGTGTGTGTGTGTGTGTGTGTGTGTGTGTGTGTGTGTGTGTGTGTGTGTGTGTGTGTGTGCGTGCGTGCGTGCGTGCGTGCGTGTGTGTGTGTGTGTGTGTGTGTGTGTGTGTGTGCAAATCAAATCTCAGAGTATGTATGTGTCAGCTGCTTGGAGGCAGGACATGAAACACTGGTTTCACAGAAAGGGTGCTGGAGGACTTGGCTTGGGCACTCGGCTGAGGACTCAGCTCTACAGCTGTAACAGTGGGGAGTCTTACTGGGTACCTGGAGGGAGACAGAGAGAGAAATCCAGACCCTGGACTGAGTGTGTTCCCTGTGTGCTCTTACGGAAATTGTGCTTGATGCAGATAGCTGCATCTAGAATTAGTGTGTGTATCTATTTTCATTCTAAGTGAACATCCCTCTCCAGTGTCAGTGGCAAGGATTCAGGCTGCTTGATTACTGGCCCAGAGAGAGGACTTCACATATTGGTGAGCAGTGGTGTGGATATTAATTGGACTTCTGTAGCCTGTAGGCAGTTGTCACTGAAGGTGTGTGTATTCTCAGTAGCCACAAGGTAAACATTCAGAGTTTCATTATCACAACAGTTTTATTTATTTTTTGTTAGATTAGTTTAGTCAGGGAAAGCAGGAAAATATGTCAACAGAGGATTATGGCAAGCTGAAAAAGAACTAGTTGGCCAAGGTGTGTGAAACCAAAGGACTGGTGCATGCCAACCTGACTAAAGAGGAAATGATTTTAGCCTTAATCACAACTCAGACCAGCAATCAGGAGGATAATCAGACTGGTGATGGGAATTTGCAGCCCTCAGAAACAGGCAGTTCACCTTTTACTCAGAACTTAAAAAAAAAAAAAAACATCTGGAGTCAAACAGACTTAAACTGGAGGCCAAACATTTAGAATTTGAATCAGCAGAGAGACTGCAGCATTTGGAGTTTGAAGAAAAGGATAAACAGATGGAATTATAATCAGTAATGAGACTGCAGCATTTGGAGGGTGAAGAAAATGAGAAGCAGTGTCAACATGAGTGGGAGATGCTGAGTCTTTACCAGGATCATGGAGGTGATGGGGAAGGGAATAACCGAACCCCAGAGGCAACTCAGTACATTTCTTCCACAATTTACAGAAGGTAATAATTTTGATAGTTTTATTCATATATTTGAAATAGTATAATGTTGACCAAAGGCTCTGGGTACAGTTCCTGGCCCCCATACTCCATGGTAAAGATGTAACTGTTGTTTCTAAATTGTCTGATATTGACTGTTTAAACTATGATAAAGTAAAACATTGTATACTAGAATGTTTTAAGTCAACCATGTAGTTTACAGAAAAGTTTCATGAGCATAGACCCAAGGCAAATGAAAGTATGTGTGATTATATTGCTGAGTTAAGCCCTTATTTTCATAGGTGGATGAATGGTTGTCAGGTCACCACTTTTGAAGGGATGGCAGAACTTTTGTTGAGGGAACAAGCCCTTAGCACTTTGTCTGTGGGCATGAGAATCTAGTTGGCAGACCAGGAGTGCAACTCTGTAGATGAGCTGTGGAAAAAAGGGGATCTCTACTTAGCAAGCAGGGCATCACTGCACAGGAAGGGGATACCCAGTGGTGCACATGGATTAAGGGAACCCATGATGGGCAGCCTAAACCACCCCAAAAGAGTCCACCAGTAACAGGGAAGGACACTAATTCAGGTACACTGCCAGGATCAAGGGTTAAATGCTTTAAATGTAACCAGTGGGCCATGTGTCATATAGATGTCCACAGAAGCAAGGTGGGGAACAAAAGGTAGGGGAGGGAGACAGCAAGTGGGAATAATAGTATGCCAGAGGTAAGTTGTCTGGAGACAAGAGGGGTATCAAACTATCACCAAAGTTTATATCCAATCTTAGTGGATGGAAAACAGGCCACTGCTAGGAAAGACACAGCCTCTGACATAACCATTGTAAAGCCTACAGTGGTTAAATAGGAGCAGTACTTGCTTGAGCAGTCCACTCCAGTCAGAGCTCTAGGAGGGACCCCATTCTAAATTTCTTTAGCCAAGGTTCACCTTGACTGGGAGGGTGGAAAATGAAGCAAGCAAGTAGGTGCTTTTGAGGATATCCCTGCAGATGTCTTGATAGGGAATGATTTTGATAATGCAGTACCTTGTGTGCATGCAGTTACATGTAGACAGGCATGTGGGGCTGGTGAGCTGGCTACTTCAGGGAGAGAGCTACCCTGTAGCAGTAAGCCTGAATGTGAGCCACAGCTGCTGGTAGGTGCTGATGTTCCCTTGGACAGAGTGACTGCAAGGGCAGTGGTGAGTGGTAGAACCCAGGCTGACAATGATGCATGACTGTCAGATGACACCAGGATTCCTGTGGAAAGGGAGCTCAGAAGGGTCACAAAGACAGAGTTGAGACAGGCTCAACTCTCAGATCCTACAATAAGAGGCTTGAGGGAGATAGCTAGGGAGGCACATGATCCTCAAGGAAAAGGGGAGTCTGTATATTGGAACAAAAGGTGGTGTGTGGACCCCTGAGGGAGGGCTAGAGGGAGAGGTAATACAGCAGTTGGTAGTGCCTACAGCCTACCATCTGGCACTTCTAGCCATAGCCCTTGACGTTTCTTTTTCAGGTCATGTGGGCCTAAAGTGTACCAAGAGATGTATTATGTAGAATTTTATTGGCCTTGGATTGCAAGGGATATAATAAGGTATTGCAGGATCTGTGAGCAGTGCCAAAAAGTATGCAAGGTAGGAGACCAGGTCAAGGCTCCTTTGATGCATTTTCCTGTGATTGAGGAGCCACTTCAAAGGGTAGCTATGGATATTGTGGGGCCTCTGAGTACCTCAAGCTCCAAAGGGAAGAAATATATCTTGGTGGTAGTAGATTATGCTACTAGATACCCTAAGGTGGAGACTCTGCCCTCCATTGAGGTAGGAAGGTGGCAAAAGCTTTGTTAGAGATTTTCAGCAGGATATATTTCTCAAGAGAAATACTGACTGAGAGAGGTGCCAATTTCATGACAGACCTGCTGGCTTATCTGTGGAAGCACTATGGGGATGAAGCATCTAAAGACCACATCCTACCATCCACAGACTAATGGTCTTGTGGAGAGGTTAAACTCTACACTAAAGACCATACTACTGGCATTTGCAAACCAGTTTAAGAAGGAGTGGGACAAATATTTGCCCCATCTGCTGTTTGCATATTAGAGGTACTCCAGGAATCCACAGGTTTTTTACCCTTTGAGCTGCTGTATGAGGATAGGGTGAGGGGGCCTTTAGATTTGATTCATGATGAGTGGGAGGGTAACTGTGAATCCCAGGAGTCTGTTGTGTCATATCTCTGAAACCTCAAGACAAGGCTTAGGGAGCTCATGGGCTTGGCTGGGCTTGGCTTGGCTTGGCACAGAAGAACATGTCAGGAGCCCTACAGCAGAAAAAGGTATGGAATGACAGGAATGCTTGAGCTAGAGAGTATGCTGGGGGACAGCAGGTTATGATTCTCATTCCTGTCAGACACAGTAGGCTGCAGGCAACTTGGGAAAGACCATTCAAAGTGGTAAGGAAGGTCAGTGATGTTAACTACATGGTAAAACTGCTAGGCAGGAAGCAGGGGCACAAACTGTACCATGTTAACAAGATGAAGCCTTATCATGATAGAGAGTCCCTGGTGCTGAGTATTTGCAATGGATGGAAGGAGGATTCTGAGGGGGATCTATGGCTACATTGAGCCAACCAGCAAAATACCAGTTTACTAAGGTGGAACCTAGGGTTGTAGGCATATGACATGACATTGCAGCACCGTAGTGGAGTCAGCAATGCCAATGCAGATGGGTTCTCAAGACAGGGCATGGTTTAATGTATCCTCAGATAGGCCCATTTTTCTCTAGCAATGTTTCTCAAGAGTCACTTGAAAAACTAGCTTTTGAGTCTTCAAAGGGGGAAAGATGTGATTATTTGAGGTATTGCCAACTATACCAGGTGAAGTAAGGCAGTGGAAGTGTAACACATGCCAGCACAGCTAGCTGGAATTTTGTAAAGAATTATATGTCATTTGTATATCAAACTGATTTGTACAGATGCTGTGTTGAAAATGTATTTGTAAAGTTGCTAAATATACCAACAGAGTGTTCTGACAGTATTGTAACTGATTAAATGTATATGTTTTAACAGAGGATACTGGAAGGGAAGAGGTTAATCTCAGTCCAACTAACTTTGAAAAATAGTAGGAAATTAAATTACTTAATTTAGGCCATAAAGATTGAATCTTACAGTTCTGACTGTATCCAGAGATGAAATGTCTGTGACAGAGAATAGTTTATTAGCTCCTGTAGCAAGAGTGGAAGTGTTTTATTGTTTTAGAACTTCCAGAAGCTGCAGCAGATCTTAGGAAAGTCTATGTGTATCTATTACTGACACATATGTGCGAGATTCTGGGTCAGTTGCTAGGAAAGGGTGTAGCATGGGAAGCAGAATTCAGATAACCAGTTGTATGTGATGTCATTCTGTAATCAATCACTAAAATTATGTTTATTAACACTGGATGAGACTGAAGTCTCAGAGCACTCTGTTTGTGAAACCTGACATAGAAGGACTACTCGCCTACTTCATCTTGCCATGTTCTAGTATGTGACCAGAGAATAGTAATTCTTTAGATCAGTCAGGAAAATATAGTGAGATTAGTTAAGTACTGTTTTTCTGTATCTGTATGAATCTATTCATCTGTGTTATTTTATTACTTCCTGTGATTGAAACTATGATATTTCCTGTAAATAGATATATAGAATATTAATGTGCTTTATTATTTATTATTAAATATATTTAAACTTTTCATTTTGGCTGGTCCTTTAGAGAATATTTTAACTTTTGAAAGTACTCATATATATTGGGTGACTCTGAGGCCACTCTTGAAAGCTTTACTGCATTGGTCAAACACCATCATTTGTATTAATATTAATTTCACTCAGTATAATTTGGTAGCCTTGTAGGAGCCTTAGAGTAGCTGGCTTTGGAGTGTTTGGTAGTAGTAACTACCTTATAGTCTGGGCAGAAGGGGCATAGATAGTAAGTCTCTGCCAGCCTTTCCCAGGTGTGTGTGTGTGTGTGTGTGTGTGTGTGTGTGTGTGTGTGTGTGTGTGTGTGTGTGTGTGTGTGTGTGTGTGTGTGTGTGTGTGTGTGTGTGTGTGTGTGTGTGCGTGTGTGTGTGTGTGTGTGTGTGTGTGTGTGTGTGTGTGTGTGTGTGTGTGTGTGTGTGTGTGTGTGTGAAAATCAAATCTTAAAGAGTGTGTGTGTCAGCTACTTGGAGCTGAGGCATGAAGCACTGGTTTCACAGAGAGGGTGCTGGAAGACTTGGCTTGGACACTCAGCTGAGGACTCAACCCTATAGCTATGCCAGTGGGAGGTCTTACTGGGAACCTGGAGGGAGACAGAGACAGAAATCCAGACCATGGACTGAGTGTGCTCCCTGTGTGCTCTTAACAGAAACTGTGCTTGATGCAGAGAGCTGCATCTGGAGATAATGTGCATATCTATTTTTTCCAAGTGAAAGTACCTTTCCAGTGTCAGTGGTGAGGATTCAGGCTCCTTGATTACTGGCCCAGAGAAGGGATGTCACAGATGGTATATAAAACATCCTTTTATACAGACAATAGGCAAGAGGGGGCTGGAATTTATTGGAGAAAACTGGCAAAGGAACCAAGGTATTGGGAACAAATAACT
The DNA here is from genome assembly GCF_019279795.1 of Protopterus annectens. Classification (NCBI taxonomy): domain Eukaryota; kingdom Metazoa; phylum Chordata; order Ceratodontiformes; family Protopteridae; genus Protopterus; species Protopterus annectens. Next base: position 483,692,835 of record NC_056727.1, read on the forward strand.
AGAGAGGGAAAGGTAATAGAATGGGAAGATGCCAAGGATTTATTTGGACTGCAGGTTAGAGATTGCTTTCCCTATTAAGGATTGATATCAGAATATAAGGAAAGAGAAATAAATGGGGGGGGGGTCCTAAATGAAAGACCAGCACTGGTAGTGTTTATAGTAGAATCTAGAAATGAACTTGCTGTCAAAAAAGGAATAATTAGTAGAGCATATAAAATATTGCATAATAACTATAAGAAACAATCAGAGGAGGTTAGAAACTATTGGGAAGAGAAACTCGATAAGCAATTCACAAAGAAACAATTGGGGGATATATGTTGTCTCCCAAATATGCTACAAAATCTAGAAGATTTTGGAGTTTTGCTTGGAAATGTTTACATATATATTTTTATACCCCATGTAGACTCTAGAGAATTTTTCCTCAGGTAGACAGCAAATGTAGGAGGTGTGAAGGGAAGAACATGGCAATTAGGATAATATTTTCTGGGAGTGTAATGAGTTGGCAGACTTTAAAGATTCCATACAGACAACTCTAACAGAGATACTGGGTGAGTGAATTTGTGTAACTAGGGAAATTATTTTTCCTGAGCAATGATACAGAATCAGAATTGCCTAGATATAGCAAGGTATTGCTGAGTCTTAATTATTGTGGCTGCCAAAAAAAGCAATTATTAGAAAATGGAAATCAAATTCTAAACCAACTGTACTAGAAGTTCTGAATATAGTAACACAGATAAAACAACTGGAATTGGGATCTTTAGAAAAAGGTAGGAGTAAATTACATAGGAAAAATGGGACTTGCAGAAACGATACATACAGGGGAGGAATGAGGTTTAAAAGAAGGCAGGATCTGAATGAGTTATGTAATGTCTGACTGACAATGATTGGGTAGATTATAAGAGATGTATAATGTTTGCAACCAAAATTATGTCAGTACGGTTTGTGATGTAAATGCTTGCAACTAAGATTATGTCAATAAGGTCCTTTTTCATTTATATAAATGTATGATTGCGTATGTCATAAGTGATAATTTAATAAAGATGTTTCTTGTTAAAAAAAGACTTTCTGTTTCTCCAGGGGTGGCTTACACATCTCGTACCAAGGCTGGTACATACTGGCTAAAACTTTTGCTGACAGATAGTGGCCTTTTTTTAGCAATGTCCCACTACTGGACATTCATGCATATCAAACTCAAAATCATATAACATTGTGGTGGCACTACTCACTGCTAGCAGTCTAAATATAAAGATGTAAGAACATGAGGCCTTCCTGCAATTCATTCACAGATGTGTGGTTACTGAGACATGGTAGCAATGTAATGATAGCACTCTTTCTCTAACATGGTTTAGTGCCTGTTTGCCTTCATGATCTTGGGTTGCTGCAGGGGTTAGCTGTTTTTGTCAGAAACACCATCACCTGACATCAAGATACTCATAACCTTGTCTTGGACCTCTTGGAGATCCTAAATACCCTTACAAATCCAACTGCTACTTCATTGCTAGCTACAGATCCCTATCAGTATCTGCAGCGGTTATGAAAATTAACTTAAAATCTTTGAGACATTAAATATCGAACAAAGTACCTTTTTGCTAGGGGACTTCCATTACTCAAGACTGACTGGCACACTTGCACCTCTAAAAATGGATATGCTTAGCATTTCCTAGACTTTGCTAAAACCAACGCATTGAATCAAATTGTTAGACTGCTCAATAGAGGCTCTAATATCATCAACCTGGTCTTTACCAATGTAGCCTTTGTCTGTACCCAATCCTGCATCTTCTTATCCCTGGTTAAATCTAACCACAAATCAGCCATCTTCTCTTTTGGGCCTATGGGTATCTTCCAACTACCAATTTAGACCATTTTAGGGATGTCTCCAGGGCAAACCTACATCGGCTTGTAGAAGACCTATACAAAATTCCAAGCAATCCTCCCCAAATGGACTTGTGAGAGGGCTGATACATTTACCTCCGACTTTTACCAGCACCTAAACATTAGCATAGAATAGTCAGTACATGTCTTCCCTAAATATAATAGTAAAGGCTGGAATAAACCATGCTGGTAGAACTCCTATAAACTGTATAACAAAAGATTCAAAATAATGGAAAGTTGTAAGAAATCCCCATTTCCCCCTAGCTAAAGACCACACTGAAATAAGGTAACAAGGAATGTAAGACCACTATTAGAAAGTGTAAACAGAGTATGAGCTTAAGGTTGCCACAGATACCAAAGGAAACTACAAATCTGTCTTCAGTCATGTCAGGAAATTAAAAGCATAATGTTCAACATTGCTTTGTACTTTTCCATAATAATATCACATATTCCAATCACAAAGTTGTAGCCAATATGTTAGCAGGCAAATTTGGAAATAAAATAAAAGTAGATACACCACGCCACGGCAAAGAATAATAAAATCCCAAACAATTTATTGCAATGTCAGTAAGCGCTTTCATACGGAAATACGTGCTTCATCAGACCTCAAAAACAAACTAAAATACCAAATATATATATTCTCCATATCATCAATCAAATCACTTAAAACATCAGTTTAAAAGAACCTATAAAGATTCTACATCAATTAAAAAGAAACTTCCTGCTGGCCATATATAGGTATTGTGCTTCCAAGTGCAATATACTTATTAAATCACTTAGAAAGAGTATGTCCCTTCAAAATAGGTTTTATGGAAGTCCTACCATTGATGCCTGGATATTTTTCAGCCTGTAGACGGATTATCCAATGGAGCTCACGTTCTTCCGTTTAGTTCATAAAATCTCCACCTCGTATACTGGGTCTAACTATTTCAACAACCCTAAACCCAAACACATGATCAAAACCTACTTCTAAACAATGTTTAGCTAGTGCATTTTGTGAATCATGTCTATTTATCAAATACAAATGTTCCCTGATATGCTCAGCTAGGGACCTATTGGTCTTACCAATATAAAAACAGCCACATACTCTGCAGCTAGCCAAATAAACCAAGTCCCTACTCCTACAATTAGCACATGCCCCAAATTCATAAACCTTCTTGGTTACAGGGTGCATAAAATTGCGTGAAACATCTATATTATCACAAAAATTACAGTTCATGCATCTCATTGTTCCTATCTGCATATCATCATCAACCACAGGTATATTACATACATCCTTATAGCACAATTGTCTCTTAAGACTCTTCCTGTTTTTAAAAACAAAGTTGGGTTTATCCCCCACCACCTTCTTCAACCCATCATCCAGATGTAAAATCGACCAATTATCTCTAACTATACACAGGATGTGCTTAACATCACTAGTATAGAATATGGAGAAGGGAACATCCTGCTTAGAGCAAATTGGTTCATTACTAGCAGGAGTATTGAATATGCAAGTATAACCATCAGAATAAAAAGGGCGAGCTCTCCCATCTCTCTCCCTACAACTCTCATGTAAAGCTACATCAGCCTCATGTCTCCCATAGCCTCTAGATAAAAATTCATTACCCAGTTTCTCAACACCTTTATAAAACAAATCATCCTTGTTATTCAGGCGGGAGACCCTCATTCCCTGCCCCTTGATTACATTCCTGAACACATGTCTCGGATGCATACTATCACAGTGTAACACCATGTTTCAACAACAATTCTTCCTGCAAAGAGTAGTAATAAGTCTGTTCTGTTCATTCACAATCAACTTAACATCCAAAAAATCAATCTCCGTATCTGAATACCTACACGTAAACTTCAGAAAGGAGATAGTCTGATTGACATAAGTAAGGAACTCCAATAAGGAAGCTTCCGTACCTACCCAAATAGCAAAGAGGTCATCCACAAACCTCTTATATACTCTAATACAGGAAGGAAATGGAGAACCTAGAATATACTCATTCTCTCATTGAGCCATCACTAAGTTGGCATAGCTATTGACACAGGTAGTGCCCATAGCCACGCCAACCTTCTATAAATAGACTTGATCCTCATATCTAAAAACATTGTTTTCCAGGACCACTTCCAGAACGAGCATATCAAATTTACACATCCACTATCAACAGATTTACTCAACATAAATTCCCTCACCATATCTATTCCCAAATCGTTGGGGATACTGGTAAAGAGGGAGGAAATGTCAAGACATACCATATAACAAGTTCCATCAAAAACAAGATCACTAGCATCAGCATGTAACTGCTGTAAAAAACTGCTTATCAAGTCCACACTTCCAGGGGGGGCAGTCAGTCCAGATGTGATTTATCTGTTCTTGCAAGGATTTTATTCTTAACTTTATGGATACCTGCCACTCAGTTTTATAGAAACTACTGTGTCATCAACCTCCAATATTAAGCCTTGGACATTGTCGTTCATCTTGTGTATTGAAATAAGATTATGAGGCCCGGGTGTTCATTTAAGTAGTTTATTACACACAAACACATCAGGATGGATAACTGAAACATTAAACTTAAACGAACTAAGTAACTGATTGACTGCTACACACATGCTTTCTCTCTGTCTGCTCACTCAAAAGGGCACTCTTGCTTGCACATGCTCAGTACTTATATGCACGTGCCCACGAACTGGAATGGCTCTTAAAGGTACAACACACACTCTGATCTACATCCTCCTCCTTTGACTATTCTGCTCTGCAATGAAAATGGCAGTTGGATAAGCATGCAAATTATACAAATATATACAAACAATAACAATCATGTCCAGGTCGCAGTGTATTAGGGATTAGGTCTTGAGATATGACCTGACCGGAATGTTCTTCTTTAGGATTATTAGGGATATTTTCAGGAGCAGATGTTGAAATGTACTCTGGAACAGGAACATTGGACAAATCACTCTGAGAATTAGTCTTTATTACAGGCAGGATGCTGTAACTCTGGCTCGGACACCAGTAGTAAATGTTTCCAATTACGCCTGAATTCCATCCCTTGCGACTCAATGATGTACGATTTCAGTTCCTCACACAAATGTCTTACAAGTCCCATGGGGTCAAATCCTTTTGCTGTCTGCATCCTTATTATCTCGACTTCTTTTAATGGATTCAGAGGCTTGCTGGTTTTATCATAGTAGGGCTTTTGAGACAAACGCTTCTTTAGGAGTTGAGTTTTTACTGCTTTGTTGTTTTTAGCACTCGGAGTTAACAAATTGTCACTACTTGGTAATGTGGTTCTGGTTTGTCTCATTATTAACCTCTGGGCAGGTGAACCAAGTAGATTGTCATGAGGAATGTTCCTGAGATAAAACAGATTAAGAAAAATATTAGTATGGTCTCGTTTAGAATTCTCCAGCAGCTATTTTGCACTTTGAACTGCACGTTCAGCCAGGCCATTTGATTGTGGGTATTTAGTACTACCAGTAACATGAACAAAGTCCCACATTTCAACAAATCGTTTAAACTGTTGACTTGTAAACTATGCACCATTGTCAGAAATGACTTTGTGCAGACTACCATGGACAGAAAAATGCCTGTTCAACTTCATAATGATGGTGCTGGACATGAGATTAGGAAGTAGGTCAATCTCGAACCAGTATGAATAAGAGTCTACTAACACAGAGTTGTGAACATCATTCCATTCGAAAATGTCTGTAGTTAGTGTCGAACAAGGTAGTTCAAGAATCTGGCTTAGCTGACATGGTTCTTTTTGTTGATTCGGTTTAGTACTATTACAAACAGAACAAGTTGAAAGTTCTTTCTCAATATCTTTTGACATAGAAGGCCAAAATACTAGTTCTCTTGCCCTTCTTTTGGTAGAATCAGTTCCTGGGTAGCCACGATGCAAGATTTTAATATGCTCTTGTTGCAAGGATTTTGGAACAATCACTTTTGGACCTTTCATGATGATACCATCTTCAAAATATCATGTCTTTAAGGGAAATAGTGCTGCACGTCTGGTGGTAAAAAAGACTGCTTTGACGGCCATCCTCGACTGATAAAGTGGTTGAGCTTCTGGAGAACTGGATATGAAGCTGTGTGAGTTCTAAGCTCATCAAGATGTGTGGAAGAAAATGTTCTCACTTCCATGACTTCAAAATCAGGTTGTTCATTTTCATGCTGTGATCTGGACAGTCTCAGCAAGATAAAGAAGACTGCCTTTTGTGTAGACCAAGTGAAAATTATACTTTTGCAATTTCAACATCATGCATTGTAATCTTGTAGGAGCATTGGCTTTTTCAAAATAGTGACCAAAGGTTGGTGGTCAGTTTCAATTCAAATAGGTCGGTCATAAATATAATCTTGGAACTTCGAGCATGCAAACACAATTGCCAGGAGCTCTGTTTCCTATTTCAGCATACTGCATTTCAGTTTGGGTTTGAGTTCTAGATGCATAGGCTTCTGGTCTGTCCTCTTGAAGAATAACTGCGCCAAGACCAAATTTCGAAGCAACACAAGAAAGAGTTACAGGTTTGTGAACATCATAATATCTTAAGATGGGTGAACTGGCAATTCTCTGTGTCAGGACATTAAATGCTCTTTGGTGTTGTTTCAACCAGGACTAAGTTACATCTTTGCATATCAGCTCTCTTAGTGGTGCTGAAAATGTCACTCAGATCTGGAATAAACTTGCCCAAATAGTTGACCATGCCAGCAAAACATTGTAAGGAGGTCACATTGTCTAGAGCTGGCATCTCAAAAATTGCAGTTTGCTTGGAAGTATCTGGTCATGAGCCTGAAGTGGTAAACAAATGCCCCACATAAGTGACTTCTTGTAGCCTGAATTTACATTTCTGAGGATTTAGCTTAAGATTCACTTCACGAGCATGCTCCACAACTTTCCTGAGATTTCTACCATGTTCAAGTTCACCATTGCCTCCAGCAAGACTATCATCTACTATAATAACACATGGATAGCCAGAAAAAATGTGTTCCATTGCACGTTGAAAGACTTCACTGGCAGAATATATTCCAAATAGCATTCTCAAAAATCTGTACCTTCCAAATGGTGTCCCGAAAGTGGTTAGCAATGAAGATTTTTGGCCAAGCAAAATTTCCAAAATGAACTTTTGCATCTAAGACAGAAAAAAACAGTGGCATTTGGCATAAGAGCGGCAACTTCTTCGACTGTAGAAATTGGATGATGAGGTTGTTTTAGTACATTGCTCAAATCTCTTGGATCAATACATATTCTAATATTATCTGAACTTTTCTTATGAGTTATCACCATGGAAGATACCCATTCAACTGGTTCTTCTGCTGGACAAATTACTCCTTGATGCCCCATTCTGTCTAGCTCGGTTTTGACTCTGCCTTGCATGACTACTGGAACTTTCCATGCTGATCTGACAATGTGGTCTAAATTCATGGAATACACAACTGGGAGTTTGTCTGACTTGTCTTCAAAAAATCAGCTAGTCAGAAAAAATAGTTTATACGAAACTTTCATTGTTACACGTGCTTACATGGTGCACTTCTGCATTAAATGAAAGCAGTCCCATATTCAAGCTGTCTCTGAGGCCTAACAATGTCTGCACGTGTCCCTTGACTATGTAAAATTACAAGTTATAGCTCTTCCCAGCAGAATAACATGAAAGCAATACTCAACCTTTGGTATGAATTTCCTTACCACGATAAGGAACAAGCTTCGCACACTTTGCCAGATCAAGTTTCTCACCAGCTTTTATTTTAGCAAACATTTCTGCTGACATAACATTGCACTTTGAACCAGTATTAACCTTGAGCAATACAGGTCTCCCATTAATCAGAACAGTCTTGGCAAAAAATCCAATGCATTGACTCTTTCATCAAGCACAGACACACCATCAACATAAAAAGTAGGGTCTCACCTTTCTAACTGATCGATTTGCCTCTTTGAATGCTCTCTTTTAATAAAATAATATACCCCTTTTGATTTACAGAATTTTTTGAAATTATTCCAATTTTACATATGTGGCACTGCTGACAAAATGTTAAACACTTCTCTTGTTTGCACTCGTGACTACTTCCATAATTACAATCCCAACAAAACGACTGGCACCAACGTGAGACAGCAACCAATTTAATAGTAAGACAATATAAGAAGCAGTAAAGCTTTCAGGTATCCAGTACTCTTCTTCAGTGCTAGCAACAAGCAGCAAAAACATCACTCATTTTATACACTGCCAATTAATTACAACACTAATCACACAGCCAATAAAAATGATTCAATTAATACAAAGAAAGCAATTTAAGAAAAAAGATTCCCCGGGATTCATGAAGCTTGGTGCAAGGACGGCGTTAGCCTTGCGCTGACTGTGCGGCGTAGAAATGGAGCAGCAGCATCACATGCATATTAATGAAGGCGTGCTGCCGTAATGGCCACGTGCATAGGAAACGTGCGCATGTGCAGGGGGCATGTCCAAGCGCTGCACGGAGGCGTGAACATGTCGCCTGCATATGCGCAACCTAAAATGCTGACTAGTACAGCCTGCCTCTAATAGTAATCACTCCTGTCAGTGTCCATGGATACTGAAATGTATGCAAAGCATACAAGACAGTTTTGCGAACACCAAAATAAAAAGTAAACACAAAGGCACGTAGATGAATATTGAGTCCCCGTCCCTCGAACAAATGACATTTAAAACCCCGTGCCCATATTCCATTGTAGTGTCAATAGTTATACCAAGTGGAAGCGAAACGCATCGTGTTAGCGTGCCGCCAATTGCTAAGCATATTCCAATGGTTAGGGATACCACCTGTCCCACATTGTGAGGGACAGTCCCCCTCAAGGCAGTTGTGTCCATACCAAAACCATTATAAATGTCAAATGTCCTGCGATTGTAGGACATAATTATGTCCTATATTTTATGTAATATTCCCATACAATACTTATTTCTGTATGTAAAATACCTAAATGTTACAAGAAACAGAATAAGCAAGTAAACAAAACAGAATAAGCAACTAAACTGCTACAACAATAAGCTTATATTTAGGCATAAAACTAAAGTACTATCCTTTGTACTGACCGTGGGTATGTGTTGGCCTGTAAAATCCTATGTGTGTCCCAAGAATGTCCCATCCTGGTCATATGAAAAGGTGGCAACCCTACCAATGGTCAGAGCATTCACCCAATATCTGCCCATATGCGGTCCAAGTCATCCTTGTCAGGACGGCCCAAAGATAAAAGTGTATTACCCGGGTCTACCTACCATGTCATGAAAGATAAATATTTGCGTGTACCTATGTGCGTGAAGTACAGCATGCGGATGATCAGAAATGCTAGGGTAGTCCTCACAACCATATTGGTACCAGAGATATGTAGTGTATGCAATGTGTTCTGTTGACTGTGCTATGGGCCATCAACCAGAGAAGGGATGGATGGTATCTGTGGAATATGGGGGTGGAGGGTGATGGGTAATGTAATAATTCGCCAAGGAGAGACTGGGTTGGATGCACAATAGGTGAACTGGAGGTGTACGAGGGAGCAGTGGGTGAATCAGAAAGATAACCAAAGAACAAATATTCACATCCACAATACAACCTGAAAGGCCATACTGTGGAACACAATCCCACAAACATATGAACATTAAAATGTGCGATACACATGTACAAAAACGTTACCGGCACATACCCACATAATGGTCTGGCCTGAACTGAGCCATCCAACTCCAACACACCTGGATACATAATTGAATACCCATTATCCCCTCCACAGCACACCACTCCCCCTTCCTGAATGTCCACCAAAACCACCCATACTCGGGCTGCTAGTTAGGCGCAGCCATATCTGCACATAGTGACCCCTACTCATATCTAGTAGGCAGTCTCACCCTAGGCAGTCTCAGGATTGCAAACTATGTATCCCTTGCATGTATAACCCTACCTTATTTTCCTAAAGCCAAAGGAATCGAGGTCATCGGTCCCCACAATTTTTGGATATTCCTCATGGGATAAGTATCTGTTCTAAATATTAGACTTGGTGTCACAACACGATGTCCAGTCCTGTAGACATCTGGACACAAGTTGTATGAGCAGTAGTTGTCCACAAGACTGCTCAGCCAGTCCTGCAGAACCTACAACCTGGGGTTAAACACCTGACCATGATGCATGTCTCCCCACGTGCATTATCAGGAATATTTACCTTACACATTTGCATAGTGGCAGTCGGATATAGGGTGATTAAGGCGCTTTAAAGCAGACGTAAGTAGGGTTACCACCTGTCCCACTTTGCGAGGGACAGTCCCTTTTTGGGCAGTTGTGTCCTGACCAAAAATAATACAATGGCAAATGTCCTGTGATTGTAGGAAATTCTTATGTCCCATATTTCATGTAACAGTTGCAGAAAACAGTTATTTCTGTATGTAAAACACTTAAATGTTACAAGAAACAGAATAAGCAACTAAACTGCTACAAGAATAAGATTTCATTTAGGCAAATAAGTAAAGTTCTAACTTTTGTACTGACCGTGGGTATGTGTCGGCCTGTAAAATCTGATGTGTGTCCCGAAAATGCCCCACTTTGGCCATTTGAAAAGGTGGCAACCATAGTAAGTGGGTATGCAATTGTGTATGCGTGATGGTAAGTGGCGGTGATTCAACGGTATGGGAAATATAAATAAGCATGTAGGTGTATATGCATGTGTATTTACAGACCGATATATATATATATATATATATATATATATATATATATATATATATATATATATATATATATATATATATGAAGAATGAACATGGTCACAATATAGCAGTCATAATGAATGTGAAGAGAAACAGCAGCATAACACCCCCATAATATTTAGTGCTGTTATATATCAGGATGGACAGAGGTGGGCACACCTCTGCATCCCCAACCACAGGTAGGACTCTAAAAGTGGAACTAATGATGTCCCCGTGCTATGTCTGACTTTCAACTAGGTACAGGGCAGTCCCGGTCCCCAATCAGACAAGCCTAAACCCAGATGACCACATGAACACCCTGACAATCAAACACACGTATGTGCCAGGACTATAGGCTTTGGAGGTGTGAATATCCTCGGAGTGAGTCAACAGTAGGGAATAGGGAATGGCGCATGTATAGTAGTGCGGTTTTCCCAACAGGAAAATGGATGCCTGCTGTGTAAGTGAAGTGATGAGGCGTGTGTTCGGGTAACTATGAGCCATGGGTATACATATAAATGAAGCAGAACACCAATAGTGTAGTGGTTAGAGCACCCGCCTAACGAAAAGGCATTCACGGTTCAAGTTTGACTATAGCACATATCATTTTCCTTGTGGAATGAATGTTGCTCTGCTGTAAAGACGACATTTAAACATGTAAAGGTGAATGTGTGTATCGCATGGGACTATTAACCAGATCCCTTCAGTCAAAGTGGTACTGTCATAATGAATAAGGCACAACTAAGCACAAATAAGCGGCAGTAAACATATGTAACGCACAGTAAGCATAGGCGAGTGTGCCTGCATGGGTGTAAGCAGCTCCCAGCATAGGAAATCTATGTTTGTATGTACAGATGTAATATACACACACACATATATATATACACACACACACATATATATGTGTGTATAGATATATATCTACATACATGAAATATATATATATATATATATATATATATATATATATATATATGAAGAATGAACATCGTAACAATAAAGCATACACAAGGGACGTGAAGGGAATCAAGAGCAGTTTTGGTATTATAAAGTGCTTTCAGCGTATGTCATAAAAAGCTGCCCAGGAGTGAGCAGAGCACCGCTACTCACACCACAGGCAGGGTTTTACCAGTGAGAGTAACATCATTGAATTGTTAAGTCTACTTTACACACAGACGGAATGTGGTCCCATGCTGGGACCTCCAAAAATTGGAAAGCGCAAATAGCTGTCTTCCATAACCCCAGGAAACGCACGTATGTGCAAATATACATGACAGGAGACCCTGTGAATACACGATGCAAGACAAAATGTGTGTAGGGCCCCAAACGCTCTGGAGAGGGCAATGTATAAAGGTGTGTCATGGCTGCGATAACAAGTGGATAATGGATGTTATGCGTGTAAATTCAACACGGGTGGGGTGGAGGAACTATGGGTATGCAATTATGGATTCAGGCATGCCAGGGTTGTATGGCCCAGTTCTAATGGACCGCCCCATGGAGATCATCTAGTTCGTAATAGGTATATATGCATACACATATGCAGACAACAATATGTTGAAGTACAATTTCTGTAACACATGCATTCTATTTGTTGACATAAATAATAGGAATGTGCACATACAAACATCGACAGTAGATGGAATAATAGGCTGTGCAGAAGAGGGATGGGTCATATCACACTGTATCACATTCCAATTACCATCGGTAATCCGTACATGAACTTATTGCGACATCTGTCCGCTGTATAATGTGCTTAATACCGATTACAAGATAATTTATTTATTTATTTTACATTTGTTAACCGGGCTAGTCTGGCTGGATACATGTCCATTTTCAGCAGAGACCCGAGGAGAAAAGCTCCACTATAATACTATACTTTTACAGTTTAAAAAGATACAATTAGTAAAAATAGTAAAAATAACAATAACAATCAATCAAACAGTAAACACAAGCAAAGTACTGACAAAAGAAAAGTAAAGTCAAATAGAATGTACAGTATTGCCGGGCTTGTGTGGCTTGATACATGTATATTTTCTACAGAGGGTTGAGGAGGAAAGCTCAATTATCATACTAGAGACTATACAATTTAACAGAAACACTAGAACAGAAGAGAATCAAACTTTGGGTCAAAGCAAGATACAATTAAGTATACCGAGTTAGTTGAGAGAGCAGGTAGTGCATAAGTTATCAGTCAGGATTTGTGCAAGGGCATAGCCAGTGATTTTGTAAATGATTTCTAATCTGTTTTTTGAAAAGGTAACACGAGGCTAGGGAGGTCAGTCCAGTGGGAAGTTTGTTCCAATGTGATCCGATAGTGTTTGCAAATAAGGAGTCTCCTGCTTTATTATGAGATTTTATAGTAGCTACTAGGAGCTTGTTGGCTGAACGAAGTGAAGTGAGATTTGTATAAGGTGTGATAAGATTGTTCAGTATGGGTGTGTTGGAGGGTAATGTAGAATTTTAAAAGTGAGGACTAATTGCTGCAGGAGTATAAGATTTGGAAGTTCCAGCCAGTTGAGTTTCTTTAAGTTAAGACAGTGATGAGTACGGAATGGAGAGCCAGTTGCAAATCTGGCAATGCTATGGTAGGCTAAATTAAGTTTCTGAAGGTTAGCTTTAGAAATGTTAATAAAGGAGGAAGAGGCATACAGTAGTGTGGAGATGAGGTGAGTTTGGGCAAGTGATACTCGGGATGTGGCGGTAAGAAAGGGCTTAAGTCTGTAAAGGGCTCCTATCTTTTTATTTACTGTCTTGATAGTTAAATCAATATGATAGTCAAAGTTAAGCTGATTGTCTATGGTGACACCTAGCAGTTTTGTGGAATAGTCAGGTTTGATGATTGTGCCATTGCAGGACACAATGGAAAAGTGATTGGAATGGATTTACGGGTTGGGGTGAAGAGTAGAAGTTTGGTTTTTTTGGGATTTAGGAGGAGACAGATATGTTGAAACCATTTTTCTGCTGCTGTGAAAACCAATTGGGTAGAGGAGTGGAGTTCTGCAGGGGATGGAGCAGAGCAGATGAGAGTAGAATCATCAGCATATTGTATACAGGTGGATTTAGGGAGGGAAGTGGGTAGGTTGTTTATAAATATAGAGAAAAGTAGGGGACCTAAGATGGACCCTTGTGGGACCTATAGTAACCGGGAGTTGAGAAGATAGATGGCTGTCCCAAAGGACTGCTTGTTTTCGATTTGTCAAGTATGAATCAAACCACTGTAGTGCTAGTGGGTCAAGTGACAGGGATTCTAAAGTGTGGAGGAGAAGTTGATGGTTGACCATATCAAATGCCTTTGATAGGTCTAAGAATAGTGCAGAGGAGAACAGGTTGTTGTTACGATTTTTGTTTATTGTGTCAGTGAAGGAGAGAAGGGCAGTAGATGTACTGTGGTAGGGCCTAAACCCATGTTGTGAGTCTACAAGTAAGTTGTTACTCAAGAGATGTTGTAAGAGTTGATGGTGTATGCAGCATTCCATTATTTTGGATAGAGGAGATAGAAGGGCAATAGGCGAAAGTTTGAGAGTTCGTTAGAGTTACCTCCTTTGTGGAGGGAATGATATGGGAGATTTTCCAACAGGAGGGATTTTGGATTCAGTTATTGTTCTGTTTATTAAGATGGAGATTGGGTAGGCAAGTTCGGTTGCAGCTAGTTGAAGATATTCAGCTGGTAGTTTGTCGGCCGAAGGGGTGCAAGGTTTGAGTTTAGATAGTAATTTGCGTATATAGGTTGTGGAGACAGTATGAAACTTTAGTATGGGGGTGCTGTTTAGGGTAGTGGTTTTTTGGAGGGATGGGGGGGAGTCATGGTGTTAGCCAGAGAGGCGACTGTTTGAGAGAAGAAGTCATTGAAAGTGTTGGCTATTATGATGGGTTGGGTTTGAGCTAGGCTAGCTGGGGTAGGGGTTTTGGTATTCCCTGGATGGAGTAGTCTGTTTATACCTGACCAAAATTGTTTGGGGTTTTGGTTTTGTTGATATTTAAAGTGATAGTTCTTTTTATCCAGATAGATAAGTTTCTTAGTTGAGTTTCTCAGGTGCTTGAAGTTCTGGTGGTCAGCAGGGTTTTTTGTGGATCTCCATTTAGTCCATAATTTATTTCTAGCTCGCATATTTTGTTTAGTAGTTTTTGAGAGCCATGGGGCAGCCTTGGAGCTAAATCTAATTAAGCGGGTGGGGCATAATGGTGTAGAATTTGTAGAAAGGTATTGTTGAAATGGGTTACTGCTTCATCTATTGGGAGGTATTTTAGAGTTGACCAGTTATATTCATTGAGTTCTCTTTGAAAGGATGCTAGGTTAAAATCTGTTTTGTTGTGTATGGTATGGTAGGTAGCTTGCTTGGTAATGTTATATTTTTGTTTACAGATAAAGGTCAGGAGATGGTCACTGATATTGTCAGGAGTATTCCTGTTTTATAGGAGAGGGTTGTTGTTAATTAGTATCCAATCTAGAATGGTTTGTTTGTGGGTTGATTTGTGTATTCTAGTAGGGGAGTTAATGGTTTGATGAAAGTTAAAGAGATTAACGTGAATGGAGGGTTTGGGAGATATGCAGGAGTTCCAGTCAATATTAAAGTCCCCTAGGATTATGGTTTCTTGTGGAAAGTTACTGGAGACCCAGCTTAGGATATTTTCTAGTGTGTTGATGTTGTTGCCTGGAGGGATGTAAGAACATATGATATAAATAGCCTTGGTTTTATTAACTTGGAGCTTGGTACAGAGTATTTCAGCATTAGTTAGGGAGGGGGGCAAGGAGTCTATTGAGGCTACCTGTAGGTGGGATTTGTATAGAAGGGCCACTCCCCCGCCCTTTTTATTAAGACGATCCTGCCTTAAGGTGCTATAGCCTGGAGTGAAGTGTCGGTGTTATAATGAATAAGGCACTAGTATGCTGGTGAAGCATATATAAACACCATTACACATGTGTAAGTGCGTATGAGCAGGGAATGTATTGACACACGGATGTATATATATATATATATATATATATATATATATATATATATATGTGTGTGTGTGTGTGTGTGTGTGTATAGACATATATATATATATATATATATATATATATATATACATATATATATATATATACACACACACACACACACACACACACATATATATATATATATATATATATATATATATATATATATATATATATACAGCAAGATATGAATATACATGTATGCATACATATGCAGATATATCTGTATATATTAATGTAAATAGATACATATATGTTACAGTAAATATACACATGTATATACCTAGGTTATGTTACAGCAGTTACGGGTAACATATATTCAGACTGGGTATATGTTGGTGGGAGGTCCAATCAACAAACGTCTACCTCCCACCCTCCCAGCTAGGCTGGCGAGACATACAGACACACAATAAAGGTAAATACAACACTGCTTCCAAGACCACCAGCAGGAAACTACCAGTGGGAGAGATCTATAAGGTCTACACTTTAAACATGGACAGCAACGTCCCTTGTGGGACACCAAAAATGTTGTTCTTCCAGGCAATGCCAGTAAAGACTACTGCGACCAGGATGTAGCTGTACACGGAACAGTACGTTGTGCAAGCCTGATAACACATGGGTTGACACAACGTACGACATGTGTCCTGATAAGGGGAGAGTGGGCAGTGTGTAGGGGTGTGTTCATACCCCACCTGCGACCACAGTAAGGATGAGTGCTGTAGAGTAGTGGCAGGTAGGGGAAGTATGGGTATGTGATTATGGGCCTAGGCATGCAGGTGTTGGCTGGCAGACACGTATTAGGACAGCCCCGTGGATGTAAGTAATATTCCGATGTGGATATAGCAGACGCCCATACCTCCCAACCCTTAAGAGCAAATCTACTGGATAGTCCGTAAACCATTGTGGAAACACATAGAGACCATATCGTTGAACTGTCCCCAATTACCAAGGTCGTCCATGATTATGAATCAGAATCTAACACAGTCCCAACTAAACCCTCCTAGAACTAGTGATATTAGGAGGAAAGGTGGCGGAATACACTTAATGAATAATGGCAACATGTAAGAGTCCTAAACAGCAGGTACCTCAGACAATGTGTATGAATACATATGTGCTCTGGGTCCATCAATGTGTCAGGTTAATAGCACTAACCTTCTAAATGTGTCCTTGAGGTTGTTATGCAGTGTCCCTGATTTAGTTTTCATTCTTCCCCATTCGTATGAGAGGTCTGCTAGTGAGAGAAAGGGCATGTTCTGCCGACTACCTTAGAAAGATGATAGAATAATAGGATTGGGTTTACCACCTGTCCACCTTTGTGAGGGACACTCCTCTTTGGGCAGTTGTGTCCTGCAAAATAAATGTAATTATGGCAAATGTCCTGTGATTTAGGGCAAAGATTTCCTATATTGTCTGTAGTAGTTGCATTAAACAATTATTTTGTACCTGAAACACCTAAATGTTATAAGAAACAGTATAAGCAACTATAATGCTACAAGAATAACCTTTTATTTAGGCAAAACAGTGAAGTACTCTCCTTTGTACTGGCTGTGGGTATGTTTTGCCCTGCAAAATCTGACGTCTCTACATAAAGGTCCCATAGGGTTGCCACCTTTCCACATGGCCAAAGTGGGACATGTTCTGTAGAAATATCAGACTTTCCAGGACAAAACATACCTACAGCCGTGCATAATACAGAATTATACTTATCTGCACAAATAAAAGCTTAATCTAGTAACATTTGAATTGCTTATGCTACTTCACATAACATATAGAAGTTTCATATATAAAATAACTGTTTTATGCAACTATTAATGAAATGTAGAATCTAATAATGTCCTGTAATCAGGACATTTGCTATGTCTTGATTACTTTCGCAGGACACAACTGCCTAAAGAGGGACTGTCCCTCGCAAAGTGGGACAGGTGGTAACCCTAAAGTCCCACCTTGGCCAACTGAAAAGGTGACAAACCTATAATAGATATGCGGTAGCATGACTCGGCTGACGGATGTGGCTCTTACAATCCAACTACTTGTCTGTATTGAAGAGTCTCGGTTCTCATGTATCAGCCAGATGGGAGCAGATTGTATTGAGGAACACACAAATAATATGATTAATTCACTGTACAGGCCGCTGATTCCGTACAGTTGATCGCCATGCCATCACCTAATGGGCATCCATTCCCGATACTGTAGTCATGTAGTCCGATGTAATAGGCATCACAAGGTGGGAGCAGATTGTATGAGGAACACATAATTAATATGATTAATTCACTGGACAGGCCGCTGATTCTGTACAGTCGAAGACCATGCCATCGCCTAATGGGCAGCCATTCCCGATACTGTTGTAGTCATGTAGTCTGATGTGATAGGCATCACAAGGTGGGAGCAGATTGTATGAGGAACACACAAATATGATTGATTCACTAGACAGGCCGCTGATTCCATACAGTCGAACGCAATGCTGTCGCTTAATGGGCAGCCATTCCTGATACTGTAGTCATGTAGTCCGATGTAATAGGCATCACAAGGTAATATTGTGGCCCTCATTCCCACCCAGGGGTGTGAGTGACAGATGCAAGCACCAATGTCGGTGCATTTGCAAGTGCGGGAGTGAGCGGGTGTAAGCGTGTTTGGCTACCAGTATGCGAGAATTGCACTGGTAAAGCAATGTAGAGGCTAACCGAGTGTAAGAGGCTGCAACCAGAGGTCAGCAGTGCTTAACACCGCGCAAACCCACACACACCCGCTCCCAACTGCTTTAATGTGCCTTACTCCCTCCATATCCAATGGGCTTGTTTTGCCCTGCAACCAAATAAACGTCCTTTGCAAGGGTCGGAACCAGGACCCTGTGCACACAGCTAATGTGTATTACCAATACGCCATGGCAGATATACAGACAACAGACAGTACCACAAACATATCATACAGCGCAGTCATTCAATAGTATAGGAATGTATCCCATCACGTATATGTATATGTGAGTGTTTATGTCCAGCATATAGGTACATACATATATAGAGATGTTTCAGGAACATACCATGTGGCAACAAAGCATTACAAATGAATGAAACAGGAAACACCAGTGACGCCTGTATTATGTAGTGGAGTTGCTCTATGCGATCTCAAGACTCCCTCAGACAGACATGTGTCAGTCATACACGCAAATAGTTGTGCATTGGCTGTATACATCACTCTGTGCATGCAATGTACATTAACACAATAGTGCCTGTCCAATCATTATGTGTGAACAGTACTCTTGCAAGGTGCTGTGTGCAACATCATCATCATGATAAAAGTAAATGGGGTAACCATAGAGGGACCGGTAGTGTTGTGTGTACAATGGGGTCATCCTCATCACGTGTACCTGGACCATGTAGGAGTGATGTGCCTACCAGGATCGTGCGCCTGAGGGATGGGGTGAGGATAACAGGAGTATGTTGTGATGCATATTACAAGGGTTTCATGTGTCCAGTGGGCATGTGTGTGTAATGGACAGCTATGTATAGGGCAGATGTTGTCCTAGGAGATGATTGGCCTTATGTTTCCATAGGTGAGCGTCAGATGTTGGGGAAGGAGTGTAGGTATGGCCATGGAGGATAGGTAGGATCACAGAAAAGACAGCATACAGGGTTGGTATATGACACATGTGGGGGGATACACCCCAGATGGGGATGGGTGTTCGGCATTCACAAGCCCATGGGAACAGTGGGGTAGAGGTTCCCAGCCATGGGCAACTGCCACTGCATCTACACAGCTGCAAAGGAGGCAGTGCTGGGGGCTGTACTGGAGGGGCAGCATCCCCCTGTAAATGTGACACTCCACCCTTGAGCTGGCGTATCTGGCAGAACCCCTTAGTGAGCCACCAATGCAATGCATCCAGGACCGCACAACAGCAGACATGTACCTGTCTGGTCCCGCTTCCAGGGGGGATATGCTCCATCCTCAGTGGTGGTACCACCAGAAGGTGGTGCAGAGCCAACAGAGATTGATGTCTATGGCTGGGCCCCAGATGTGCTAGTGCCCGGTGTTATGGTCAGCTGAAGTGGGACAGGAGGTTCTGCCGGGACCTCCCAACCCATTCAGCCTATGGTGTTGCATTTTAAACCCACATATGTCTTAGTGATAGACAACAGTATACAGGATTACCTACAACAGTATGCATAGATATCACCAGCAACCCAACACAACAGACAGTATACATTTGCAAAGGGAGCACAACACATGCATATATAATGCATGCCATCTGTACAATGTGTAGCAGATGTGTGACCACAGCTATGAACAGTTGCCCATTATTGGCTTGTCACTGGGAACCCCAGACAGTGTCTGTCATACCACTGTCTCGTGTGACACATGTCCAGTCAGGGATCAGGGATGCAATGGCAGTAACACATCCCTTTCATCATGTACTGTCTGCAATCCTCACACCATGCTTCTGCTGTGCACAGATGTGTGTTCAGTGTGTAACACAGGAAACAAATGATTGCACACACTGACCAGTTCACAGAGGGCCCTCCAGATGGGGGTCCCTCATGAAAAGAGTACTGTCATGTCTGTATTATAACATGCAGAATAGCCATTACCACACACATGTTAAACAGGCAGTAATCTCAATGCAGCATAGCTACAGTTACATGCTGTAGTCATGTGTGGCACATCACCCTCCTGTCTTTAGGCTATTTCCCACTGTGTAAAATGATTGAGGTACATCCAGATATCATCTGTGATGCCATGTTAGAACACCACATCCAGGTACCACTCACAGCAACTGTCATGGCCAAATAACAACATGTTTCCCTAGATAGTGTACTGTGTTTATCATGTGGATGGCTATGGGAACTCCATCACAGCTGTACCACATGCAATCAGCTAAAGGAGGACTGCAATAGGTGCAGAGGCCATCACCTGACCATGTCCATCACTTACAATACACATGCTGCTGCAAAACAGGTGTACTCCTTCACATCCACCAGAGAGTGTGTGGGTGGGACAAGAAAAGTACACCAGGAAGGGCTTGGAGACTTAACCATAAGCATCATCTGCCACATGCCGAACAGTACAGGGGACAAACTCCTGACTGACTACTCATTACTATTACATATGCATGACGTTACTAAATGTGTCACAAAGGTGACATGTTGCTGTGCTGTAAGAACATATATGTGTGTAGATGAGTGACATCTACAACAGAGATATAGTAGACATACATTAGGTGTGGCACACATGGCTGTCCACGTGAACGGATGCCATTGTCACCACAATCACACTCTCTAATGGACACACATTGACACCTTTGCTAGGGCCACAAATGCACAACGTAACTACTTAGTTTGCAACACTGCAGTAATGCACAGGACCACATGTACCACAGGGGATATCTGGAGGTTCTATGGGCTAGGGCATGTAAAAGTGCCTGACATCTGTTGGTATGCCAACAAGGGTTATACCGGGAGTGACTGTGGTTGGGAGCATGACAACGCACACGCAGACACAGGGTGCCAGTACTGGCATGCAGGTATGCATTGCTTCATGGGTGTGTAGTGGTTGGCTGTGCAAGATGGCTGTACAAGGCTGGGTGAGGGGTAATCCTTGGCATCGCGCCACCTGACAATGGTGTGCATTGCAGGGGTGTAGTGTCTGAAATGTTCCACACAGATGGGTTCTGCATTATCTGGCCTGACATCCTGGTTACCAATGTGCATGGTCATAGCTTTGCAATGCATGTCATGTCTGTGTTTGATAGTCCTTCACATGGACATTGCCTGGGATGTGCATGTCCCACAATACTGTACAGTGACATGTACAGGTGTACCTGGTTTGGCAGACACATGTTATCCCCTGATATGCCAATACTGCCTGGCAAAACCTGCTTATAGTGAGCAGGTCGATCCTGCACCTGCATGGATAGTATGATACAGATATTCCGTGGTGTCAGTGGCATGGGTCCATACAGGGCACATGTGTACAGCATTGTCTGGCCTCTGTGGATCACATTTGAAGGCACCACATATGTTGCAGGCATTCAGTGTGGAACATAGTGAAGGCACAATGTCCGCATATATGTGCCTATTGTACTGCTGTACAGGGTGCTATGTCCTCTGCAGGCCACTGAATTCACACCATGCCTACTGTCTGTCATCAATGTGCATGGTACTAGCAACATAACGGGATATCCTAGGCAAGTTTGTGCATGGCACATGGGTGCGGGACATATACCGCGTACTAGTAGGGCTGCATACTTTGTTCACCAGGCCTTTTGCCAGATGTATGGGTATGGCTTGCCAACACAGTCCCATGGCTGACTGACAGCTTTACTCCTCGTGAGGTGACCAATGTGTCATAAGACGGATACCATATAGGAAAACTACAAAATCCACTCCCAGACATGTCCAATGGTAAGACAATCAAGGCCACCTCTACACAGGCTCTGACAGACAAACACACACTTGCCATGTCCTGTATACAAACCCCTACCATATCACACTGTAGCAATATGCATTTAGGGCACTCGCTATGGCAAATACTGGGTTGCAGCATGCCTACAGGTGTATACCTAGGTGGGTGACAACAGCAGGAATGACAAAGGTGGTCATGTGATTTGTACATAGAGTGCATACTGTACAAAGCACTGTACTTGTCTCACGCAGGCAGACGCACACACACACACACACACACACACACACACACACACACACACACACACACACACACACACACACACACACACACACACATACTTGGCATGTCTGGGATTAGAACACCAACCTAACTACATTATTACACTACAGCATTATGCAGTTACAGAATGCACTACTGAGATTACTGGGACACAGCACTACCAGAGGTGTATTTGTAGATGGGTGACAACATCATCAGCATTGCCAAAGGTGGGTATAAGAATTGTATGGAGTGTGAGCAGTCTAAAAGCTTTACTCAGTCCTCAGGCAGACGGGGACAAAAACGCACACACACACACACACACACACACACACACACACACACACACACACACACGGCAAGTGTGGGATTAGAACACTGACCTAACTACTTTACTACACTACAGCATTACGCAGTTACAGAACGCACTACCAAGATTACTGGGACACAGCACTCCCAGAGGTGTATTTGTAGATTGGTGATATCATCAGCCTTGCCAAAGGTGGGTATAAGAATTGTATGGAGTGTGAGCAGTCTAAAAGCATTACTCAGTCCTCAGGCAGATGGGGACAAACACACACACACACACATGGCAAGTCTGGGATTAGAACACTGACCTAACTACTTTACTACACCACAGCATTATGCAGTTACAGAACACACTACCGAGATTACTGGGACATAGCACTCCCAGAGGTGTATTTGTAGGTGGGTGACATCATCAGCCTTGCCAAAGGTGGGTATAAGAAATCAGATAACTAGTAAATGCTAAAGATGCTGGATACCTTTGAATGAATACGGAGCCAACAAGCTATAATACCACAGGTTTAATGCAAAAAATAAAATATATACTTCAGATTTAGCGCTTTCATCCACTATAATGTGGACTTTCTCAGAATGTTTTAAATTAGTCAATTAATCATTTATATACAGTATTAGGCACCAAAATATGAATATTAATATAATTATTACTGTGGTAATTAATATAATGACTACAAGTATTAATGATTTTTAATTTCATTGCTAGAATATTGTATAAAGCTCACATTTACACAATAAGTCTATTTATTTATGAGCAAATATAATGTATTTTGAA
Organism: Protopterus annectens; assembly: GCF_019279795.1. Classification (NCBI taxonomy): domain Eukaryota; kingdom Metazoa; phylum Chordata; order Ceratodontiformes; family Protopteridae; genus Protopterus; species Protopterus annectens. Next base: position 483,716,126 of record NC_056727.1, read on the forward strand.
TTGTTTTATTGCACAAGTGGTGCGTGATATGTGGTGTATAGCATATTATGTATTGTAGTTTACGTTGAGTGCTCTTCATAAATCAAATGCATAGGTTTTGAGAAAATTCAGTGTGCATATCTTTTTAAATGATTTAATTTTGGTACCTAAAACCGTATATAAATGATTGATCGACTAATTTAAAACATTCTGAAGAAGTCCACATTATAGTGGATGAAAGCACTAAATCTGAAGTATATATTTTATTTTTTGCATTAAACCTGTGGTATTATAGCTTGCTGGCTCCATATTCATTCAAAGGTATCCAGCATCTTTAGCGTTTACTAGTTATCTGATTCCTTAGTTGCTGACATGCTATAGTGGATTTTTACATAGTGGGTATAAGAAATATAAGGAGTGTGAGCAGTCTAAAAGCATTACTCAGTCCTCAGGCAAATGGGGACAAACACACACACACACACACACACACACACACACACACACACACAAACAAATACACACACAAGTGGTAGGAACGGAACACCTGCCTATTTACAGATCACTATTACAATACTACATACTTATGAGTCGCGCCACACAGACTACACATTTCAAGGCTGTCATTATGACCTACTAGGAATGTGGACATCTACAGGGATGCTGGCAGTTAAGATGTACATACCTGTGAATCTGTGTGTTTAAAGTAGGAATCCATCCTGACCTGGAGTATGCCCATCTGTGGAATGGACAACTACTACCACTATACAGGTTTACAATGGCCAAGCCCATACACAGAGACACATAACGGACACAAGGTGTCACTGGGCATGCTCACACACTTGGTAGCACAGGGCTGTTTGGAATGCACTATGTGTCCATCTACACAAGGTTATATTGGGCATGCTCATACACTTAGTAGCACAGGGCTGACTGGGATGCACTCTGATTCTAAACACGGAAGGCCACAGTGGCCATGCTATTACAGGTAGACATAACAAACACATTGTAATGGGCTCTGGTGTTAGTAGTTGTCATTGTTAGCAGGAATGCTGCTCTACATATATTTGACACCGGTATTTTACACAATGTCTGCTGCTGCCCATCACCTTAGATGTACCATCCTATACCAAGCACAATATCACCACTCGCAGTGATGTCTTGTTAGGAGTGGAAACTGCTTGACCAACACAATGAGCCTTGCTAGAGGTGGCAACTGCTTGAACAACACAATGAGCCAATGTCCTGCTGTAAGTACGAGGTTGTCCAGTGTTTGCCATTCTGTGATGACATGGCTGACAGTAGACAGGCCTTTGACACATATCACATGCATCCATGATTCAAGGGAGTAGGGATAATACCCAAGTCGCATCCACCCATACAGTGCCATTCCAAGGCAAATGTCCTAAACACAGGATAACACCCTGACACCTACAGGACAGCTGCATTGTTTTCTTATGCTAACCAGTGCTAGATGTGTAGCATCCATAATCACAGCTGGTCACTGTAGATCCAACAATGGGGAGTAATGACATCTGTGCAGTGAGGAACACCTGGCTGATGGCTCTGTAGTGCACAATAGCACTACCACCATATACCTCAGAACCAGACATGTGGGCCATAACACAGGTACGTACCACTCCAGGTGGTGGTGTCCCCACATACATAGAGGCCACTCACATGTACTGACTGGTACCCCCACGAAAGGCATCACAGATGAGTCATGTGCAGGACACAGTGTCATATACTGCATTCTAGGATGTAAACCTCAATCACCACCATGCCCTCGGACCACCAACACTCATCCATACATATTGTAGGATATATAATAGTATACCACCATGTGACCCTTGACCAGTGGACTGTACCAAGCTCTACATCAACTGTAGAGAATACACATGTACTGACACAGTTGCATCATTTGTTATGCAATGCAATGATACCACTGTCTGTAACCAGGTCAGCTGTACACATACCAGAGGCCCTCGGTACTTTCCAGCATTAGCAGATGACTGTTGCTGTACACCAGTACACACCCTCATGTATGGATATGACATACATGTACTTGCCCTGGGTATGTACATGCCGCACGCACACACACACACACACACACACACACACACACACACACACACACACACACACACACACATCATACATGTAAATAGCATAGCTGTTGCTGTCCTTTGTGCAAACAGGTGGCTACAGCCATTACACACATGTACATGGAATGTAGGTCCATGACTGCTGAATGCTAACAGTACATAAGGTGTGATATCAATGTTGACAGAGGTAACATTCCCTCTGTGCCAGTCACCCATTACATCTATCATATCATACAACAGTCCATGTGTCATGTATGTCATTATATATGTCCACCAATGGCAATGCCTACAAACATGCCAAAATGACAGGATTGTAGGACCTACACATGTGTACATGTAGTGTTGTGCATTCAGATAACATGTGTGTGCAGTTGCTGATGTATGCAGGTGACGTGTATCCTAGTACATCATGCAGTTGCAATGCAGCCTCAATATTGCCAACTGCATATGGTGATATGCTGAATGCACGGAAAGATGTATCTCAGGTATGGACAAATGTATGGAAATAACTAAGTGGTGGGGCATCTTTGCAGATGGATGTTTGCTGAGGACAGCTCACAGGTGTGTCACAAGCGGTCCTACAATAACCTGTGTAACCGGTAAGCAATGGTTTCATTAATTGAAGGACATAACACACAACTTAGACAGTGGTCAGAGTGACAGTGAAGGTAAATCACTTGACACCTGTTAACAATTAAGACGTCCCGTGTGCATATATCAGCACTGTTGCCAAAGGAAGCATCAGTACAGTTTGTAATGTGTGCAATACTGCTGTAAGTCTGTCATACATGTCATGAGCTAGGCAGGTCTTTGATTCACAGTACTGGCATGTGTGGTTGCGTGTGTGTCCATATATGTCATGTATGGTGGGGAATATGTCTCAATTGTTACTCACTCTCCTGTACACTAGTGTACACATCTGTACAGACTGCAATGTAGAAAGCAGGACATAGGCATGGGGCGTGTATCTCACACATGTGAGATATCTGTAGGTGCGTGACATAGCTGTATTCAGTACTGAATGCCACAGTGTGTGTGTATGTGTGTGTGTGTGTGTGTGTGTGTGTGTGTGTGTGTGTGTGTGTGTGTGTGTGTGTGTGTATGGCTGTCTGGTCCCTGGAGTGAGGATGTATGTTACCATACTGAACTGATAAGACCCCTCCCCCCATCCAGGTGATTCATTCTACAATCCGTGTTGATGTCCTCGATCTTAGGCCATACTGACTACCTGTACATGTGTATTCTCTGTGGTGCATCATGTAGGTGCACAGCACTGTAATGATGATTTGCACATAGGCAGGGGTCCTCACCTCACCAGTAGCAACTGTGTGCGAGTGTGTATGCCTGTGTCGGTGAACCCGTGAGTGTGTGGGTGTGTCACTGTGTCACTGAATACATGTGTGTTAATACCTGAGTGTGTGGTTGCAGTTGTGTGTTGGCATCCTGTCATGGGAATGTGTATTACTGATTCCCAATGAGGCATCACACTTCCCACTGGCCTCTACCCTTGTAATCAGCTAGACTGCTCTCTTACATCACCACTCCATGTAACTGTACCTGTGATGTCACCCTTTATAGATGTCACATCTGTAGCCACAGTAGCTTAATACACAGCTATCATGCTCTTGGATCAGTAGACGTGTTTGGAACGTGGGACATTCTCACTGTTATGTGGCAGCTACACGGTGCATGCTGGTATATTCATACATACCTGTGAGTAGTCCACATTGACATATGGGACACTAACTGCAAACACTGATATCCACCGGCACGTGCAATTAGACCTGAAGGAGGACAGCAGAACATCATGACCAGCATGCAGTTACTGTTATTACACAAGACACATACTGTTAACAGTACGAAATGCATTGTACACCTGTAGTAAATGGCATGTCTGCTGCCTGTCAGCAGTACTCAACAACTGTAAACTAAACTTATCTTCCTAGTCTGTTCAGACCATATGAACATGTCCCTGCACTGATGGTGTGGATGTCAGGGATGGGGCACAAGCATCATCATATGTACAGGGTGATAATGTTTGCCTGAGGCCTAGGCTGCACCATTGGATGGCATCATGTGTGTAGGTTAGGGCCTTTGATCTAATTGGGCATGTGTGGATGTTATGCATATGTGTTGCAGTGCCCTACACATGTTTCCAGTGTGTGCATGTATGTATGCACACTGTTCTGCTATGTGTCTGGCCTATACAGGGGTATTATTGACAGCTGCAGACTGTACAGGCCAGGTTTTACAGTTCACAGTGTCCAGCCACAGACTTGTGACCTGTGCTTGCCAGGGGTTGCATGGGCACTACCAGGCAGAGGTGCAGATTGGGTACTGTCTGATGCCAACTGTCCACTGGAACTGGTCTGCTGTGCCGTGGTGTGGACAGCACAGCACCAGATGCACTGCTGCTGCTACCGCCACTATGGGAGTGGACATGTGAGGTAGCTTGTACACGTAGACCTGAAACAGGTGATGTAGCAGGCCTACGTCCACGTACCCAATGCCTCACTCCTACCAGAAGCTCCAACACAGACAGCTCACACTCATGGATTTTCATGCCATGATCAAGGACTCCAACCATGTCACCCAACCATCTATCCAAAGCTTCAGCAATCTGCTGTTCAGCATTTACCATTGCCTTGATGTTGTTGTTTAAAGAATGGACAGCAGCCCTCTGAAGCCTCTGATCTTCTCTGTTGTGCTGTTCAGCACGTGTCTGTACCTCCATTACAGCTTGAAACATGCATCTGGTGACACCAGCTGCGCTCTGTCTTGCAGGAGCATGTTGGCCAGAGGTCCTCCTATGAGCAGCACTGGCCACGTGCATGTGTGGGACACCACCATGGTGTGCAGGCACATCTTCCATAGTCCCCACACTTTCCTGTTCCAAGTTACCATCCGCCAACTGTCCTTCCTCTATGGCCACTGGTGATGGGGTATGTGCAGGCATGGGATCTGTGTGCGGGGATGAGGGGGATATAGCTGGAATGGCAACCAATGGCACAGTTTCAGCCCATGACAACTCTGCCTGTGCCTCAGTCATACTTTTATCATCACTGCTAGAGTCTGTGGGGACACTAACATCAGATGTACCGCAGGAGGGCAATGCACCTACCTCACCTGTGAGAGCAGACAAGAACTGTACATTACAATCTATACAATAGACACACACACACACACACACACACACACACACACACACACACACACACACACGTGATATGACAGAAGGCATGCAACATGCATGTGATATGGCAGACGGCATGCAGTGCAAACAATAATAGTGGTAGTTATCATACATCCCTGGGTTGCACACAATAGCATGCATGTGTCATAGCAGATGGCATGCAAATTACACAATCATAGTAGTAATTAGCATACATCCCTGTGTTACACCATGTAAACCAGCACAAGTTAACAGTATACCTGCCTTATGTGTGGCATATGGCCTTGACAATCACATGTAGTATGACATGTGATCTGCTGACATGTGCAATGACATACAAACATGTTTAACACAATGGTGTCCTGTCAAATATACAGTGGGGTAATGGTGTCCCAATGCAGTGTTGTGTGTCCTCCCTACAGATATACTGCACATTCAGCTGATTTGCATGGCTATTGCAGGGAATCATGAGGTGTCTCTATTGCTATACAATGTGAGTTACAGACAAAGTTCATAGCCATGACTATGTTCAGATACAATACATATATACTGTGGAATGTGACCCACGTCACTGAGGTGTATACACACTAAACCATGATGTGGAAGTTGTGACACAGGTCACTGAAGGGTATACGGATGACACCCCTGAACATCTGCAGCCATATTGCTGCTGCCTGGCAACTATGGCCAGACATGGCAAACATGTCGGTACACCATGTCCCACATGACATCTGTGTACCACACACGCACACACTCACACACACACACACACACACACACACACACACACACACGCACACACACACACACACACACACACACACACACACACACACACACACACACACACACACATATACACACGAGGAGCAAGTATGACATTGATGTCCGACACCAGCAAGGGGAATGTACTGTATCTGTGGGCTGATGTGGATACTGTACAGGTGACTGCTGTCATGTTGTGACACCCTCAAGATGTTCAACACATCTTATGTGGTGGATTGATGTCACGCCTACACAAGATTTGCACAGGTCTGTAGGATGTCTAGTGTTCCACATCTACAATATAACCATTACATAAAGGCCATAGTTGGACCATGTGTAACCATTGTACGACAGGGTGTACACACAAGTACATCACGTCTACTGTGTCTGTTGCTTCATGTCTCTGGCCATCCTCCATGGCCATGTATGTACATGTGTTGGCCAAATTATTGTGCCGGGTGTCTATTTCACATGTCTATGTTGTCCCATATGACATAGACCCATAGATGTCATATGCTCCACTGATGACAGGGTTATGCAGACAAAGGGTGGTATGTGGGATATGTTTTCAGGTTAGGCAGTGTTGCAGCCAGGCCACTAGATGTCATGGACATGTCAAGATAGCACATCACATTGTGTGACAATCATAGCAGGGCTATGATCTGTACCAGTGAATCCTGTGGGGTGGCCATACTCCAGTCCACTGTGTAGTACTGCTTGTATTCCCCACATGTGTAGTTCTGATCTGTAGTACATGTCCCTACAGTGAACAGCACCTCCACCATTGTATGCACAGCTGTTCACACATCTGGCAATGACAGTTTGTGAGGAATCATGTCAATGAGGGGATTCACATAGTTTGCAAGTGTTGCACATGGGTAGGCATTGTGATGCATTGCAGGTCCGACCTGTATATTGTGACAGGACCATACATTATGTGTACATGTTGTAAATGGCCACATGGCAGATAGATCTGTGCATTACGATGCCTGATAAATAATAACAGTCTCACCTGCAACGGGCTGCTGTCGCAGTGGAATGCCAGAGGTACCTACATAGGAGCAACACGGCAGTATGAGCATTATCCACACCTGTATGATGGCTACAGGGTACAATGTGCATGTTAACACATACACCAGCACATTAGACTATACTATGGTGTATGCATACACAGAGTAGCATACTATAGTATGCGGCATGTGTGTATACATGCCTTTCATATGATGTTACATTACTTATTGTACAGTGACACATGCAACTATATGGAATATAGTTGTTATAGGTACAGTACTGACTTACCAGGCAACTCCAGACTCAGTAGTTGAGAGACACCCACCTCCACAATATTGGCTAAGGCTTGTGGATGTGGTTCTGCAGGTGTCCCCAGGTTGGCCAGTAGCTCCTCGGTACGTGTGAGTGGGGGCTGGGTTGGTGGTCCACCACCTGTTGCACCTTGTTCCCTGGTGATTGCATTCACACACTGTTTTGTCCATCTAATGCGGTCTGTACAGTGTCTGTGCACCTGCTGGTATGTGCAGTTGTGGCCACCCACATCATTAACCCACCTGCGAAGTTTCATACACAGGGCATCCCACTGCTGTGCATCCTGTGGCACATGGCTGAACAGGATATCATGATTGCCAAGTAGGTATGGGATGAAGGCCTCATCCTCCAAGCAGGTAAAAGGGGGTAGCCTTGCACGTGGCATACCTGGAAGACATAATGATGGAGACAGATCACAGTAACTCTCAGAGACATACAGAGCTACAGCTGAACATGCATGTGTATCGCATTTATTACATTTAAATAGTTGTATTTGCAAATCTACATGACACTGATGTGTTTGTGTCACACACATGTGACACTCAATGGTGAGTGGATATTATCACCATATATGAGTGTGTGTCACCTGATTACATTGCTCACACTCCATGTGGATTCTGTCTTGATGTGGGCATGTCTGTTTGCCTGTACTGGTGTTCCTACCTATCAGCACATGGCTGGATGTGTCCACATTAATGCAGTTGACCTTGATGCTGTGTATATGTCACATATAAAGACTTACACTGCCTTAACAGACATGACCTGTGACCCTGCAGACTTGCTTACATAAGTTTTACATGTATGTGTTCTGCCATATACATCTACACGGCACTGTACAGCAATTCTCCTCAGACGAAAAACAAACCAGGAAAAATGCAAAAAGTGCTGAGAATTGCACCAGGATACTCCAACACACAAATGCAACAAATATAAACACTGTTTTTGAAGCAAAGGAAACACAGTACTTGTAAAGTGCTTTTTGTCCCACTAAATAGTGGGACTTCTTCAGACAAACAAATGTTCTCAACTGCTGTTTAAATAACCCTGTCCTACATTTGATAGGACCACACATAATTGATACAATTAAAATCAAATTAACAGTTGGTGGTTTAAATTAGTATTTAAAGCAAAAGGTGCAGGCATTAACACTGTGTGCAAAACCATCATATAAGCGAAACACAATGTGTTCAACAAATCAACACATGATTTAAACTGTTCTAACACCCACATATATTAAATAATTATTAATATTTACTGTGTAATACTTCCACGGTGGTGCAGTGGTAGCGTTGTTGCCTCACAGCAAGAGGTTCTCCCGTTTGATTCTTGGCTGGAGTGCGGGGAGTGCCTTCTTGTGTGGGGTCTGCATGTCCTCCCTGCAGTTGGGTGGGCATTCGAAAGACATGTGTAAATGGGCGTGCCTTCGTTGAAGGTTGAACGTTGAGCTGGCACCTCAGCGTTCGTTAAAATCTACTGCCAATCATTAGTGGACCGGAGTTCCGCTGTGGCGACCCCTAACTGGGAAAAGCCGAAAGACAACAACATTAATATTTACTGTGTGAAATGTTGTTTACTTATAAAGAATAGTACTGTAAAAAAAAATATATATATATATGTATAGCAGCTGCGGCAAAAGAGCCATTCATAAAAGGTCACCAACAGATAAGAGACCACCTTGATGTATTACAATACATACATGTTATACAATTCAATAAAAAATACAAAATACACATTTTACATATAAAAAATATAAAAAAAACATAAAAATCAATAGTATATGTCTGAACAATTAATTCATTCCCACAAAGTAAAGGCATACACACCTTCGAGTTTTGTGGTGTAAGTAACAGATATAATAAATATATATACATTTAATAAATATCACAATACACATTTTACCTATCAAAATGTATAAAAACATTCAAGCTTTGTGATGTAAGCAGCTAATATAGTAAATATATATATATATATATATATATATATATATATATATATATATATACATTTAATTAATATAATGTGTGTAAATTAAATTAGGAATAGATATAATGTAAAGAACCTGACTGTTACCTGGTCAAACTCCTCATTTTTAAAATGGGATATATGCAGCAAGTCTCATTAAGGCCTGGGAATGAACAAGCATTGATACGAAGTTGCCAATACAGTTCTAATATTTCCAACCGTACAGAGTCAGGGCCCCCACGACCATCATTTTGAACACAGTCTATCGCCTTAAATAAAAATATATGGTGGGGAAAATCACTAACATGTTTGGCTAATGCATTTTCTAATTTGCCTTTCTTTATATAATAAAGATGTCCATACATCCTCTCACGTAGCCTTCTATCAGTCTTGCCAAAGTAAAATGCTAAACATTGTTGGCATTGCGCAACATAAACAACACCTTTGGACTGGCAATTGAATCTATTTTTTACCTTAAATGTATGGTTTCTGATGTTGAAGGTCTCACCAGTGGCCATATTAGGACAGAATTTACACATGCTACATTGAAATATACCCTTTCTCCGTGGCAACTTTGGCGTATTACTCTCCATGATTTGCTTCAAATTCCTATCCCTTTTCCACACTATTTTAGGGGTGTTAGGCAATTTGTTTCTTAACTCATTGTCGTTGAAAATCAATGGCCAATTTTTGTGGATGATAGATGAAATAAATTCACTGTCAGGACTAAAGGATGTTATAAAAGACACATTCAATTGGTTATTTTTACTTTCTTCTAAAAAATCAAGCTCCCTTGATACCATTCGAGTGGCCCGAACCAATTGCCCTTTCACTACCGATCTCTTTTGGTACCAATGGTGTTTACTTTCATAATGTAAGAAACTATTGGAATAAGTATCCTTTCTGTAAATCTTAGCACAGTAGGTTTTGTTCTGAAAGTCTTTCCATAGATCTACATCTAAATAGACAATCCTGTCCTTACCAAATGTGTATGTTAATTCCAAGAATTCAGAACTAGTATTAAAGTAGGTTACAATGTTCTTCGCTTCATTTTTGTCTCCTTGGATTAAAATAAAAATGTCATCAAGGAAACGTTTGTAGAGTTTAATCTGATTGTTCACTTGTTCATTTTTCTGAAGAATGTGAAACATTACAAAATATGTTTACCAACCGAGGTTACCCAGAACAACTGTTTATTAACCTCATTGAGGAAGTCCAAGAAAAAAGAAGGTTAGGTTTTTTCCAACCAATCCTGGGTAAAGGCCTACACATCACAATTCAGACCCAACACAGTGAAAATAACCAATTGAATGTGTCTTTTATAACACCCTTTAGTACTGACAGTGAATTTATTTCATCTATCATCCACAAAAATTGACCATTGATTTTCAACGACAATGAGTTAAGAAACAAATTGCCTAACACCCCTAAAATACTGTGGAAAAGGGGAAAGAATTTGAAGCAAATCATGGAGAGTAATACCCCAAAGTTGCCATGGAGAAAGGGTATGTTTCAATGTAACATGTGTAACTTCTGTCCTAATATGGCCACTGGTGAGATCCTCAACATCAGAAACCATACATTTAAGGTAAAAAATAGATTCAATTGCCAGTCCAAAGGTGTTGTTTACGTTGCACAATGCCAACAATGTTTAGCATTTTACTTTGGTAAGACAGATAGAATGTTACGTGAGAGGGTGTATGAACATCTTTATTATATAAAGAAAGGCAAATTAGAAAATGCATTAGCCAAACATGTTAGTGATTTTCCCCACCATACATTTTTATTTAAGGCGGTAGACTGTGTTCAAAATGATGGTCGGGGGGCCCTGACTCTGTACGGTTGGAAATATTAGAACTGTATTGGCAACTTCGTACCAATGCTTGTTCATTCCCAGGCCTTAATGAGACTTGCTCCATATATCCCATTTTAAAAATGAGGAGTTTGACCAGGTAACAGTCAGGTTCTTTACATTATGTTTAATTTTTAATTTTTAATTTTTATATTTATATCTATTCCTAATTTCATTTAGACACATTATATTAATTAAATGTGTATATATATTTACTATATTAACTGCTTACATCACAAAGCTTGAAGGTTTTTATACATTTTTATAGGTAAAATGTGTATTCTGATATTTATTAAATGTATATATATTTATTATATCTGTTACTTACACCACAAAACTTGAAGGTGTGTATGCCTTTACTTTGGGGGAGCATGAATTAGTTGTTCAGACATCTACTATTGATTTTTATGTTTTTTATATATTTTTATATGTAAAATGTGTATTTTGTATTTTTTATTGAATTGTATAACATATGTATTGTAATACATCAAGGTGGTCTTTTATCTGTTGGTGACCTTTTATGAATGGCTCTTTTGCTGCAGCTGCTATACATATATATATATATATATATTTTTTTTTTTTTTTTTTTTACAGTACTATTCTTTATAAGTAAACAACATTTCACACAGTAAATATTAATAATTATTTAATATATGTGGGTGTTAGAACAGTTTAAATCATGTGTTCGATTTGTTGAACACATTGTGTTTCGCTTATATGATGGTTTTGCACACAGTGTTAATGCCTGCACCTTTTGCTTTAAATACTAATTTACACCACCAACTGTTAATTTGATTTTAATTGTATCAATTATGTGTGGTCCTATCAAATGTAGGACAGGGTTATTTAAACAACAGCTGAGAACATTTGTTTGTCTGAAGAAGTCCCACTATTTAGTGGGACAAAAAGCGCTTTACAAGTACTGTGTTTCCTTTGCTTCAAGAACAGTGTTTATATTTGTTGCATTCATGTGTTGGAGTATCCTGGTGCAATTCTCAGCACTGTACAGCAATTCATCATCCTGCCATGTATCACCTGTGTTGCACATGTGATACACATGGGACACTGGCTAGCCAGATGGTATTTGCAGGGATGGATATCAACTATAGCATGTACAGTCAAAGTCAACTAGTAGGCTATATGCCATGGGCCATGTATGAATCTAGGATGAAAGGTTACCTGGCAGTAGCCGACAGGCAGGTCTCTGGGGCCAGGTGGAGCAGTGCCACATTACTGATCCACAGGGTTAATGATACATTTACCATGCGGTCATCACACCATGTCTGAGAGGGGAGTGATGTGCAGCTTTGATGGACAGGAATGCATAGCATGGCAGGACTATGTAAAGTGCATGGGACAAGGATCAGTCCAGCATGTGGAAGGTGGATGTCCATGAAGTATGTGTTTGAGATCAGGATGTGTATGTGTTGCATGTCCAACATCACTGGGTTGGACATGGATTTGTTCAGGGTATGCATCATGCTACATAATGGAGATGGGGAATGGGAAGGTTGGTGTAGGCCATCTGCACATGGCCAATACCCCTTAAAGGAAATATGCGATCTGATATGGGTCACTTGAGTGTTGTGTATGGCTGGACAATGATCTCTATATTCACGGATGGCACCCTGTCATTATTAGGGTTGCCACATATGACTACCTGACAGGTGTGGTGACGTAGCTATCACAGGAAAGACAACTGCCCAGCTACATCCCTTACACACAAGTATCCATTATGTTGACCGCTGCCCAGGTGGTAGTTCATGGGTACAGGGTTATTAACATGGGTTGACAATGCAATATGTAGCTGTCAGATTGTGGCCATACGTCATACACACCTCACCCACAAAGTCCCTTCTGTATGTTGTCCACAATACTCTTGAGTCGGCTATTGCTCCTAGGTCATAGTCATTCGCATACTTCAATAGGCAGATGCCTTCTGTTTGTCTGTGAGGTATGGACTACAATGAGGGGGAATACAATTAATTAACCCTGTCTTACTGTAGCTGCCACTGGTGTGATGAGCATGTATTATTCAGACACCTTCTGTAGTGTTGGTTCTACCAGCAGTCCCATTACAAAACACTCCTGTGACATAGGAATGTACATCTAGTGTACCGAGTGTAGGTGGAACACAGTATGGGTGATGATGTCTTATGACCTGCAAGGTTATGATATGCAGTGTGACATCAACCTTACTGTCATCTACATCTGTACTGCTGACATCAATTATTTGATCAAGGTTCATGGCCTTTCAGACCAGACTCAGCAGGGTAGTAGTGCAGTACTTCCCATTATCAGTGGTGTCTCCCCCTTTGTGGGTTGTGATAACTGTTGGTGTGCACCATTCAGTGTGTACACAGTCTGACATGAAGCTATGTTTTACATGATGTGTATGTGGAGAGCAACTTGTTTTGCCATATGTGCATGATACAACCTGTGATGTGGACAGGTCCCATGCAGCCTGAGTGCAGCTTGTACCTGCATAGTTGTGGGTACAGGGGCCCTGTGGTGTTCATGGATATATGATTGTGTACCTGGTGGGGGGGGCAGTGTGTTTATGTTTTCCAAGACCCTATCTGGATTACTTATTCATGCTCAGCACTTGTTCAGAACTTGTAAGTACTACGTAAGCTACTAATTACTATAGCACTCAATCTTCCTCATTACCTAGAGGTAAACAGGATTTGTACATACTTTTCTCACTTGCTTAGAGTAAAATAGCTCTTGTACTCACTTTCCTCACTTATCTAGGGGAAATTAGTTTTATATTCAGGCATGTCCAAGGGTCAGCTGCCAGTGTTCTCTCCTGTCTATCTGATGAATCTGGACATCTTTGCTTCATGTACACAGACAACCCTCTCTGCCTACCACCCAACACTACAACCTTTGAGAGATGCACTTATCTAGCCAAACTGGAGGTAAAGCTCTCTCCAACCAAGCCTGACCCTGACAGTCATGTGGAGAAGGTAAACATTCACACCACACCACACTCATCACATAGTCTCACTGAATCTACCCCACCATTAACTGAGAAAACTACTCGTGTACCAACTCATTAGCTCAACGCTTTCTGGAATTCATAAACACCAATGCCCTGGATCAACATATCCACACACCCACCAGGGGCAATAATATCCTAGACCTAGGCATTACCAACATGAGTGACCAGTGTTCCACACCTGAAGTCAACTCCTCGTTGGTCCGATCCGACCATGAGCTGAACACCATTGATATCCACATCCTGCACCCCCCCCCCTTAAGGGAACCACAGTATAATATGTCTACAAAGCCAACTTCATGCTTCGTAGGACAGACATGGTGAATGTCTTGACACCCATGCAGATGGACAATACTGTTACAACTGCTGAATCCTACACAAATGGACTCTATAAGCACTTACACGAGTGCATGGATTGTGCTATCCCAAACAAAACCAAGACGCTATACTCCTAATTAAGGAAACCAATCTGGTGGTCCCCTGCCATAAACAAACTGTACTACAGGAGGAAGACACTGTTGCAAAAGAGAGTACAACCCCATGCCTGGAGGAGCTCCCTGGTCAGCCTCAGTAAGAAGGTGAGTGCCCTTATAAGATCCTCCAAAGCTAGCTATGAAAACAAAACCTCCACTAATTCCAACAACAACCACAAAGCATTCTATAGCTATGTCAAATATCTCAATGTCAACACCCAGATCTGCTCTGAGTTACAACACAAAGGCACGAACATTACAGAACCAACTGATATTGCCAACATCCTGGCAGATAGGTACAGTGCTACCCCCCCCCTCAAAGCTGCACACTCTTAAGCCAATATCACAGCATCCATGGGATCGGACAACATCCCAGGCTGTGTTTTACACGAACGTCAGAACATACTGGCTCCCCACCTACGCACCATGTTCAATAATAGCCTTGCATCAGGCTTAGTGTCCCCTGAATGGTGCACAGCAACAGTTATCCCACTCCACAAAGGTGGCGCCACAATGGACCACGGGTCCTATTGCCCTATAGGCCTGACTAGCCTGGTCTGCAAGGCTATGGAGCACATCATGGATCTCAGTCACAGAGACATTGGGTACCTCCAAACCTTTGACCCCTCCCAGTTTGGCTTTGTTAAGGGCAGACCATGCCTCCTAAACCTGCTGGACTTCTTAGAGACAGTTACCAAGGCATTAGATGAGGGTAAGGAGGTCCACACAGCCTACCTAGATCTCTCAAAGGCTTTCAACATCATTCCTCATTCTGGTATTATCAACATACCCATCTGCCTGAACATTAACCCGTATGCCATGTGATGGTTTGCAAAGTGGCTCATGGACAGAACCCACACAGTGGGAGTTGCATACCCTAGGTCCGACTGTATACCAGTTACAAGTCGCAACCCCCAGGGCTCAGTCCTAGGACCCCTCATGTTCGGTATATAATTTTCTGACATACAGGCAAGCACAGGAGGGCTTTGGCTGAAAAGGTTTGTAGACGACTGCAAACTAGGGGACATAATTGTTTCCTCAGCTGTTACAGACACCCTCTGGAAGGGTTGCACAGAGACAGATACCTGGTGTCAATATCATGGACTCAAGCTGAATGCCAAAAAGTACATAGTCATCCCCTTTGGATATAACTAATTACCCGCAGACTACCACATAGGTGCTAGTCCCCTACATACAGAAAAGGTAATAAGGGATCTGGGAACCCCAGTAGATAGCAATCTCTCCTTCGATACCCATAATGACAAGGTGGTTAGAATATCCTTCTAGGTGGCCCCCCCAATCTCTAATGGGTTTGCATCCAGATCAAAGGAGGCCATTGTGCCTCTCTACTCATGACTTATTAGACCCATTAAAGGATACAACTCCCCATTTGGGATATACCTTACAAGACAACTGCAACAGCTTGGAAGACCACAACAGTACCACACCAAGAGGATTACTGACCTCAAACAGATGACTATGCAGCCCAACCTAAGAAACTCCAGCTGTACTCGGTTGCATACCGCATACTCACAGGTGATCTCTGCTTGACATACAAGGCCCATGTCCAACCCAGTATTGCTGGATATGCTCCACCTAAACAGAGGCCCTTGAGAGCCACGTGCTCTAGGGATATACACCTAACCACAACAATGACTAGAACGTGCTGGATGGATAGATTCCTGACCCGGACACTCCACATGCTTTGGAACATGATTCCAATGTACAGCAGGCAGGGCCCCTTGACGTGTGGATGGGAGACAGACATGTACCTCGGGGATCACTACAGTGGCTCTGCTGGACAGAGGCACAGGGAACTAATGTCTCTGCCATTCAGAGGCACAGGGAACTAACCTATGGGGGTGGCGAAAACCAACACACTCTAGCTAGGCTTATAAATACCCTTGGTAAGGCAGCCTAGTACCTACCTTTGCACTTATTACATGTCTTATGTGCATGGATAGTTAACTAGCTCATCCTTTTTACTTTGCTATCATGCTGATAAACTGTCGGGTGACTACATGTCATATGTATCCTGTTATTGTGTATTGTAAATGCCAATAGACAAAACTAATGTTTGCCTAACATAACAGTAATGCTATGTAACTTGTAATACATATCTGCCTACAATACTGTACATTACACAGTTACTGGCACAATATCCCACAATGCAAATCATAATTGCACAGTGGGCCAACCTTCGACATGTTATTCTCAGTAATACACCCATACAAATGGTTACTGATACAATATATCAACATATACTATCCCCTGTTATAGCACATACTTGTTGGACTACCCCTGCCACTGACAACGGCTGGTGAGGAATATTTGTGTTCAAAGCCCTTATATAGCATGCCTTGTGGTGTATGCGGTGTTTGCCTTATGACCTACAGCAGTACACACATAAATACTACAAGCGTTACTATGCTCAACAATACATCACTGCAAGATAACTGTTTCCACTATATGGATTGCGTGCACTTTAAATATTACAGAACAGGTACTAAATACACAGACATACTGAGTGTTCTACATACCTTATTAGTAACCCGAGGTGTCGTTGACTGTTGATTCAATCCTTTTCAGTTTGTGTTTCAATCTTCTTTGTAACGTTCTGCTGGTATATATGGATGGATTGAATATGTGATAAGCCATCCTTTTCTAGTTAAATATCGGTAACATGTGGTATCCTGACCACCAATTGGTGTTCCAAAGTAGTTAATTAGATGTACATCAGCTGTGCAGATACTCCATTAGCCGATACCATGGCAACAGTGGTGTATAACTGAGTACTCCTTTTGGGCGTTGTCCGTTTGCCTTACTTTTGAGGAAGATGGCCTGGATGTGTTGTTTGTGATGTATTTCAACAGCTATATGGAGACAGACAGAGATAAATTAGCTTCATGACTCCCGTGGATTGTGTGCAATGGTAAGATGATTTTGTTCTACATGTGAGTGCAGCTGTTATATTTCAGAACATTGGTACTTATGCAGGGTTTGTTTGTACCTGATACTTCTGCAGATGTTTAAGTCTGGCAAGGATGTTTGGGCAGCTCAAGGCTGTATGGCTATGCATGAACTGTTATGTGGTTTACAGTGTGCTCACCAGACATCCTTGATTTGGTGTACATGTGTATCATACTGTGCTGTTACACAGTAATGGGTAACACATCCTGGTGTACATACAACCCTCTGAAATGGGATTAGTGCAAACAAATCCTGTAACATCAGCAGCTGTTCCATTGTATAACAGCAACTATTTCACATAGGGCCATGTTAGTGTGTCTCTGACAAGGTATGTTAAGGCTTCTGCAGATGTCATACAGTGAGTGAATGATTTGTGATGTTATTACAGTTAGTATTGTAATTTGTTTGGGTATGGGTGTGATGTTGGTGGGTGTGCATAGCAGATGCAGGTGTGTAGGAACTGCTTTTATACATAATCAATATGTGCATGAGGGTTCCTTCCCTATTTGAACACCTATCCTTTAGTGGACTAATACTATGGTAATTGCAGGCTGATTCATTAAGGCACTGTTAAGTGGTTCCTGTATAGGATGCAGGTGATGTTAGTCCTTGAATCCTTTCAGCAATACATCAGAATGTAATAAAGTGTTGCTATATGAAAGCTGTGTATTTCTGTCATAGGTATTTGCAGTCATTGTAGTTGTGTTGTTGACTGACCCTCTTTGGCTAGGGTTGCCACCTTTTCATATGGCCATAGTGGGACATTTTTGGGATACACATCAGATTTTACAGGCCGACACAAACCCATGGTCAGTACAAGGGATAGAAATTTTCCTTTCTTGCATAAATATAAGCTTATTCTTGTAGCAGTTTAGTTGCTTATCCTGTTTCTTGTAACATGTAGGTATTTTAGATACAGAAAGAACTATTGTATGCAACTATTACATTATATATGGGACATAATTATGTCCTACAATCTCAGGACATTTGCCATGTTTAATATATTTGGTCAGGACACAACTGCCCAAAGAGGGACTGTCCCTCGCAAAGTGGGACAGGTGGTAACCCTATCTTTGGCTCATGTCCATAGCACATATTTGTAATAGTGTATACGCATATACTCTCCATATCCTTTGTTCATAAAGGTTGGTCGTGGCGGAATGTGTGATTGCTATGGTCCATGTTATACTCATATATGAACACTTCAACCACTGTATATGGGATACCTACGTAATCCCAAAACCACACAGTTCCGGCGCCCACAGTACTGGGCCCAGACTGCCTAGCTTGAGCATTTTCTGGCTTGTTAAACTTGATTTCTGTATTAGTAGCTGTATTTAGAGCACAACCAAAAGCTGTTTGCTGAATTTCCTGTTTGCACTTAATTTTAAATCGTTTTTTTCTTAAAACTTGCATATTTTCTGTCCTTGACCTAGCACTCTTGTGTGGGGTCATTTACTGCACTGTTATAACTTGATATTACTTGTGAACCTCTGCTATCTCTGTAAAAAACAAAACCAAAAAAAAAAATCTTGCTTTTTCCCACTTTTCTGAGAGTTAAAAAAAGTTCAGTTACAGGCTTGCTGTTCCTGAACTGTTTGAAAGTTTCTGTGAGGCCATTTTTGCTTGGGCTGAAGGAGGGTCTCTCTGTTCATCAGTGGCAGTGACTAACATTGAGCAGCTTCCCTGTCCCCCGTAGAGGTGGTTACTGACTTGAAACTGTAGTTTTATTGGCCACTAGGGGTCATTTCCATAACTCCTTCATCTTCCTCTCTTAAAACCTAGTTGCCTCGTGGTTTGAGCGTCTTTTCAGGCTTGTTGGCTGTTGGTGAAGCACCCCGAAGAGGAAAAAACGCTGAGAGAAGAAGGGAGCCACTTTTGAGATTTTAAGTATTTTTTCTCTGTTTATTTGCTAAGTTTTTCTGCATAGCTGCCTAGCTTGAGCATTTTCTGGCTTGTTAAACTTGATTTCTGTATTAGTAGCTGTATTTAGAGCACAACCAAAAGCTGTTTGCTGAATTTCCTGTTTGCACTTAATTTTAAATCGTTTTTTCTTAAAACTTGCATATTTTCTGTCCTTGACCTAGCACTCTTGTGTGGGGTCATTTACTGCACTGTTATAACTTGATATTACTTGTGAACCTCTGCTATCTCTGTAAAAACAAAAAAAAAAAATCTTGCTTTTTTCCCACTTTTCTGAGAGTTAAAAAAGTTCAGTTACAGGCTTGCTGTTCCTGAACTGTTTGAAAGTTTCTGTGAGGCCATTTTTGCTTGGGCTGAAGGAGGGTCTCTCTGTTCATCAGTGGCAGTGACTAACATTGAGCAGCTTCCCTGCCCCCCATAGAGGTGGTTACTGACTTGAAACTGTAGTTTTATTTTCCCTTTTGGGTCTATTCCTGCTTCTTTCCAGCCCCTGCTATCAAGCATGCTTTAACGTGCTTTAGCACAATTTAGCGCGGAGTTGCCACTAGAGCAGCATCGGGCAGCGCCGGTTAAACAAGGTTAAACTCTTTCTGGCTCCAGAAAGTCTGTTCTTCAATTTTTCCCTTAGAACTGCTCTGTTAGGAACCTAAACAGTTTACACCTACACTAAAAAGTGCAGCACTTGTTCCAAATAGCTTTTTCTTCTCAAAAAGCTCAGCACTTGTCTTATAAGCATATCCCTTGTCTTATAAGCATTCTCTTTGCAGGTCAAGCACTCCTATATTATACAAATCTCTCACTAGCAAAACCCCCAGGAGTGCCCACTTCCCTGCTAAGCCCACTACTTTTCTGTCTCATACCAACTCATAATTCTTTCTAGCATGTCGAAGGGTCAGATGCTGGCGTCCTCTCCTGCCCATTTGGTGAATCTGGGAATTCTGAGACAATGTTACAATTGCCTCATGTACACGGACATCCATCTCCTCCTCCCATGTAACACTAACACTTGTGAGAGATGCAGCTATTTAGCCAGACTGGAGGCTGAGCTCTCTCAACTCAGGACTGGCAAGACCAGGCAGGAGGAGAAGGCAACTACACACACCACAATACCAGTCTCACATAACTCAACCACACCACTGAATCAAACACATAAACACACTAAGACATACTCGGAGGCTCTGAGTAAAATTTACCTAAACAGCAGAGGCCTCCAAAGCAGACACCCAAGCAACTGCAAACTCAATACACCACACAAACAACACATAAACAACAAAATCAGTGTGCAAAGCAGTCACTGCCCTTAAGGCCAAATACAACACCAAACATACTTGTCATAGGTGACTCCATAGTCAGACACACTGACGTCCCACTCACCAGACTGAGTAAGGAGAAGGTCACAGTAATCTGCCTGTCGGGCGCTAGAATCCGCCACATAACACAAGCACTCAGGTCTCTCAACAGCAGGTACAAGTACGACTCAGTCATTGTCCACGCTGGTGTCAACGACCTGAGACGTACCTCCTTGGACTACATGAAAAGAGACATTGAGGAGCTCTCTGATTATGTAGCCCAGGCAGGTATGACCCTGACCTTGAGCAGTATCCTACCTTCACCTAGAATGATGCCACAATACAGTGATAAGATGATCAGCTTTAATAATTGGCTTAAATTCTGGTGTCATTCAAAGGGGATCCAATGTCTGTCTGCCTGGGATGACATGCTGGACAAGCCACGCTGCTTCGCAAGGACGGCTTGCACCTGTCACCCTAGGCTTCGGATATTGGCAAAGGCTCTTGCCACCCCATAGTGCCTTTTTAGGCAAGGCTCAAATTCTAAACCTACCACCCTAGAACACAAAAAGTTAAAAACTAAGGGTAATTCTGCTCAATGCCAGAAGTCTCAATCTCAAGATGCACGCACTCGAGGCCCTTCTCAGTATGGAGAACATCAATGTCTGTGCTGTGACAGAAACCTGGTTCAAGGCTCCTGAGAGCACCCCAGCACTAGCAGGTTTCACCTCATATCATGCGTTCCGCCCCAAAATCCGGACAACACCAAGAAAGGAGGGGTGTCCATATTCATAAAGGACACCCACACCTCAAGGTTGGTGGCAACGCACGATGCATCGGAGGCCATCCAGGTGCAATTAACCATAGGCAAGACTGCTCTGCAATTTGTAGCATGTTACAGGCCACCCTCTCAAACTCAGGAACCTCACATGGCCTTCCTGAAAACAATGGAGGGATAAATGTATCTCCAAACACCATCATACTAGGTGACTTCAACTACCCTAATATAGACTGGGAACACTACTCAAGCCCAAACACTCTAGCCCAAAGGTTCCTGGAGTTCATAAACTCAAATGCCATGGAACAACTAGTCACCATCCCCACAAGAGGAGAAAACATACTTGATCTCATCATCACGAACATGGGATCACAATGTTCAACACCGGAAGTATACCCCTCACTGGTGAGATCAGATCATAAACTAATCTCGCTGGAGGTCCTCATCCCGCCCCTACCTGAAATAAAAAAGACCACAGTGAAAAACTTCTCAAAAGCCGACTTCACACTTCTAAAAACTAGTGTGGTCTCCTTTAAGGCCCCTGAGAAAGTGGTAAACATTACTCAAACCACTGAATCACTTACAAATGCCTTCTACCAGCACCTACAGGACTGCATGGATCAGGCAATCCCAAACAAAACTAAGACTCTTTGTACCAAAGGCAAGCGTCCAGTCTGGTGGACCCCAGCCATAAACAAGCTCTACAACAAAAGGAGGAAGCTACTACAAGATAGAGCAAAATCCTTGAAAGGTAAGACACCTTTGATCATTATAAGTAAAAAACTAAGAGCTCTCATAAAATCATCCAAGGCAAATTTTGAGAGAAAAATCGCCAAGGATTCAAAAGACAATCATAAGGCCTTCTTTAGCTATGTTAGAAACCTAGGAGGAAACTCCCAGATATGCTCAGAATTAGTTCAAAATGATGTGAAGATTACTGAACCTACACACATTGCCAACATACTGGCTGACAGGTTCAGTGCAAACTTCTCCCTCCCCTCTGCGCCAAAAGGAGAGATATCTATACCAGAGGATTGTAGCCCCCAAACATCTCCAATACCCAGGTGAGAACTGCTCTCCAAAGCAAAAACACAGCATCCATGGGACCGGATGGTGTCCCCGGCTGTGTGCTCCATGAACTCAATGAGGAATTAAACCCGCAGTTAGGACAGCTGTTTAATCTTAGCCTCACCTCAGGATACGCATTCCAAGGAGTGGCGCACGCGACTGTGGTCCCACTTCACAAAGGCGGTGCCTCCACCGACCCTGGAAATTACTGTCCCATTAGCTTGACAAGCCTTATCTGCAAAGCCATGGAGAGGATCATAATGGAACTCATAAATAAAGACATAGGGAACTTGCAGACTTTGGATCCAACCCAGTTTGGCTTTGTCAAAGGCAGATCATGCCTTTTAAACTTGGTTGACTTTTTTGAGACAGTCACCAAGGCCATTGATGAGGGAAAGGCAGTCCATACAGCCTACCTTGACCTGGCAAAGGCCTTCGACACAATACCCCACTCAGGTATCATCGAAAAACTCATCAGCTTGAATGTAAACCCATACATCACAAGATGGGTTGCAAACTGGCTAAGTGACAGAACCCACAGGGTCAGAGTTGCTGGAGCCATGTCAGACTCAAAGCCTGTCACAAGTGGTGTCCCACAGGGCTCAGTCCTGTGTCCACTCTTGTTCGGCATTTACTTTTCTGAAGTACAAGCAAACACAGGAGGGTTATGGCTGACAAAGTTTGCAGATGACTGCAAACTGGGCGCCATAGTCGAAAACACATCTGACACAGATATCCTTCAGAAGGGCCTCACAGAAACGGATAGCTGGTGCCAGAGCCATGGCCTAAAGTTAAATGCCAAGAAATGCATAGTCATGCCCTTCGGGAAAAACAAGGTTACCCCTAGCTACCATATAGGTGGCAATCCACTGAGCACAGAAGAAGTCATCAGGGATCTGGGGACCCAGGTTGACAGTAGCCTTCGTTTGACACTCATGTTGCTAAAGTAGTTAGGAAAACCTTCTACATTGCCCACCTGATCATGAAGGGATTCACATCTAGATCAAGGGAGGTCATCACCCCCCTGTACTCATCACTCATTAGACCTATGATTGAGTACAATGCCCCATTCGGAATGTATCTGACCAGACACCTGCAGCAGCTGGAAAGGCCCCAAAAGTTCCTCACCAAAAGGATAAAGGGTCTCAAAAATATGTCTTATGCTGCCCGACTGAAAGAACTCCAGCTCTATTCAGTCTCATACCGCTTGCTCAGAGGTGACCTGTGCCTGACATATAAGGCCATGTCAAACCCTGATTTAATGAATATGCTTCACCTCAAAAAATCTAGATCCCTCAGAACCACAAGGGCGGGAGACTTAAACCTTGACACGGTTATTAATAGAACATGCTGGAGGGACAGATTCATCACCCTATGCTGTGGAACAAAATCCCGGTACATGTGAGGCAGAGCACCTCGCTGGCCTTGTTCAAGAGGAATCTTGACCAATGGATGGGGGATCGCAGATATACCCCAGGGATTACTTCAGTGTCACTGCTTGACAGAGGCACAGCAAAATAATAGGCATAGTTTTATTCAAACTAAAGGGGTGGCGAAAGCCAAATAACTATGGGCTAGGCTTATAAATGCCCTTGGGCAGATAGCCTAGTATGAACCTATGAACCTATGAACCTATGAACTCCCATACCCCACATTACTGACAGTGACAGTAACTCGCGAAAGTAACACGAACATGGAACACACACACGCACACACAGTCACACTGCTACCCACCACATCCAAACAAACCATCCTACACTACGTATGAGCAGGTGGGCAAGCCCCACTACACCCCCCATGTAGGTGTCTGCACCCCCACATCCCCCCCCTACCTTAATATTCTACCTCCTAGATCATGCAAACAGATGCACAAAGCTAACCCACACCCACACATTACAGTCCCCCAGGAACACACACCACACTCAGAACACACACTTACACACACTACAGCCCTGAGAAACACACTTACACACAGTAACCTACCGGAACTGCAACACCAGAAGCACTGACTAACTGTCCCTTAACATTGTGATTTTAAACCTCACGCATCTGGTGTTTCGGTACTGTGTTCTTTCGGACCTTAAGCCTCAGATTACGTGCGTCGGTATGTGGTAGGTATCCCATTTATATGTACCTCCATGGTTATGTAGATGTTGTTAACCTGTCTATATATCTACATATATATGTATATCCCCATATATTGACATATATCTCTCTCTCTCCCCCTCCCTCTCTCTCTCTCTCTCTATATATATATATATATATATGATGTGTATATATATATATATATATATATATATATATATATATATATATATATATATATATATATATCAAAACAAGATAAATTCCAAAACCAGTAGAGACTCAGCAAATGTAGATAAAAAAATCCCAAGAAGAAGGTAGCAACAACAGGAACAAAATAACACCAATAGTCGTCGAAATAACCACAAAATCAATTTAATACACACCAAAAACATAAGTGCTTTCACGGAACAGGATCCGCTTCCTCAGACATTAACATTACTGAACAAACATCTCACATATATACACCACTAAGTCATTGGGCTCATCAATCAATTAAAATCACCATAGTAACTAAACACATTAAAACAGGGTGTGCCTATAAACTCCTAAAACACAACACTAAGAGCTGTTTAAAACCAAGCCTTAAAATGAAATACTACATTATCAAAAGTGTAGAATAATAAAATACATAGTTGTAGAAAATAACAAAGCAGCACATGATATATCCACCTACCTCAACTTTCTAGCCTTAAGTACAGGTTTAAGGGGCACACTCTCATTAAGCCCACTCCCTCTGTGTGTTCCTAACCTGAGTATCCATCTAACTTCCATGTTTTCAGTGTTGTTCTTGAGATCTCCCAACCTCATACTCTCCTTTTGGACTTGCAATATTTGGAAACAAAAGCTGTGTGTTGTTCCTGCACTTATTACATGCTTTGCTAAAGCACTACAATCCCTGTGGGTGTTTATACGATGTATATCATCCCTTATTTGCTCTTTAAGGGTTCTGTTAGTTTTTCCTACATAAAAGGAAAAACATTGTGTGCAGTAAGCTACATATACTAAGTTTTTAGTATCACAGGATCCAGTACATCTCAATTCCCATAAGTACCCTGTCTCTGGATGTCTAAAAAATCTTGAATATACAGGAAACCATGCTATAAACCATCATTTTTACATAGAAATAGCATGCATAATCCATCAGTTTTTAGGAACATTGTGAGGGGACAGGCCATGAGGGTCTCCAGATTATGCTGTAATGAGTCATTACTGAGTGACGGGCTAGATAGGTTAAAAGATGACCTGATGAATAGAGGGCATGAATTATCTGAGATAAACAGAAACTTTGATAAAGTTCATAGTGAGAGAACGGATCGAGCCAAGCCATATTATTCAGCTAGGACCACTAGAAGAGAAATGAACAAGATGAACTCTTCGTATTTGTCCATAGTACTTCCATATTGTACTAATACACAAGTAGTAGAGAATTTGATCATACAGAACTGGCATATTCTATTAGTAGATGATCTTACTAGACAAGTTGTAGGTAACAGTCCAAAGTTTGTGTATCGGAACCAGACGTCCTTAAAACAACAACTAAGTTACTCCAACCGAAACAAACAAGAGACTACCTCACCGCACTTGGGCACTAAGGGCTGTGGCCGTTGTGCCCAGTGTGAATATGTTGATGAATCAAGATTTTTTAGACATCCAGAGACAGGGTACTTATGGGAATTGAGATGTACTGGATCCTGTGATACTAAAAACTTAGTATATGTAGCTTACTGCACACAATGTTTTTCCTTTTATGTAGAAAAAACTAACAGAACCCTTAAAGAAGGAATAAGGGATCATATATATCGTATAAACACCCGCAGGGATTGTAGTGCTTTAGCAAACAAAGCATGTAATAAATGCAGGAACAACACACACTTTTTGTTTCCAAATATTGCAAGTCCAAAAGGAGAGTATGAGGTTGGGAGATCTCAAGAACAACACTGAAAACTTGGAAGTTAGATGGATACTCAGGTTAGGAACACACAGAGGGAGTGGGCTTAATGAGAGTGTGCCCCTTAAACCTGTACTTAAGGCTAGAAAGTTGAGGTAGGTGGATGTATCATGTGCTGCTTTGTTATTTTCTACAACTATGTATTTTATTATTCTACACTTTTGATAATGTAGTATTTCATTTTAAGGCTTGGTTTTAAACAGCTCTTAGTGTTGTGTGTTAGGAGTTTATAGGCACACCCTGTTTTAATGTGTTTAGTTACTATGGTGATTTTAATTGATTGATGAGCCCAATGACTTAGTGCTGTATATATGTGAGATGTTTGTTCAGTAATGTTAACGTCTGAGGATATATATACCTTTCATTGGGTACATGCCGGTTTGTCCTATTTCCACACATTCTTACCTTTTGTGTTTTATCCTGTCAGTATATACAACTGCCATTGGTATATCTCAGGTAGCTTAGTGGTATGTTATTGCAAAGATTGTGCACATGGTTGCATGTTCTAATCCTGGCAGTGGTATTTTACCTCTCAGAGCAGGCACTGGTAGTGCAAGGGTGATTAATGCACATTTCAGCGGTTGTGTGCTCCACATGTTTATTATTCTGTGGAATACTACCTATTATATGCAAGCTGTGTTTAAGGTATACTATGTAACATGTGAGAAGATTCCTGTCAGGGATACTCCCCATTACTTGGAACTACATCCCTGATTACATTGTACAAAGCCCCTCACTAACACTCCAGGGAATCCTTGCAGAGTGGGAGGGGGGACAGTGGATACACCCTAGGGTCCCGCAATTGGCTCTGCTTCACAGTGGGACAGTTAGTTAATCGATGGGGTGGTGACAGCAGACACTTTTTGCCTATGCTTATGAGTAGCCTCGGGCAGTTAGGCATGTACCTACCTATGTATCTATGAACCTCTACATACAGTATGGACACATGCTGATAGCTTAATTTACTGTTCAGGTATTGACTTACCTTGTGCCAATGGCAGTTGTGTGTACAATAGTTGAGGGCTACCTATGTAGGATGCACACAGTAGACCACCTATACATGACAATTTACAGGTGGTCATGTGTGTGTGCCATCCATGTTTGCTGTGTGCGCAGGTGGAGAAGGGTGTCAGTCCATGAGTGCCTACACTGTCAGTGTGTGTGCTATATGTTCCCTCTTTGCCAAGGCATGGGCATACTGGGCACGCCTCCATCTGCCTACTGGGGCTAGCGTGCTATATGTTCCCTCTTTGCCAAGGCATGGGCATACTGGGCACGCCTCCATCTGCCTACTGGGGCTAGCACAGAGTGTTTGTGGTCTGAGTCCCTCTGTGCCTGTGGGTCCCTTGGCAATGGTGGTGGGCTGTGAGGGCCTTCACCATTCTATCCCTGCTGCAGCTGTTTCTGCAGGATCATATTGTGTAGCATGGCACATACTATGAAGATGTGGGCACACGTGCCTTGAGAGTACTGCAAGGCTCCACCAGATATGTCCAAGTAACTGAACCATGATTTCAGCATCCCAAACATGTACTCTATGATGATTCTGGTTTCTGCGTGTGCCTTATTATGGCGTTCTTGCGTGGCTGGGTGTGCATTTCTGATGGGAGTCATCATCCACGGTTCCAGTGCATAGCCAGCATCCCTCACCAGGTGGCCATATGGGATGTCCCCCCTGGCAGATACCTGATACAGCTGTGAGGCATGCCAGATGTGGGAGTCATGATAGCTTCCAGGGCTGCCAGCACACACATCCATGATAATGCCCTGGGCATTGCATACAACCTGGCAGTTGATGGAGGGGTATCCCTTGCAGTTTATGTAGTGCTTACCCTGCTCACCGGGTGGTGACTTCATGTGTATGTGCGTGCAGTCTATTGCACCCAGTACCTCCGGGTAGTCTGCCACATGATGGAAGAGACACATATTGCTGGCCAACTCCTCCTGCATTCAGGGAAAATATATGTGCTCATTGGCATGTGATAACATGGCATCCAGGAACTGATGGAGTACCCTGGATGCTGATACCTGTGAGATCCTCATGATATCCCCAGTTGGACTTTGGAAGGTACCTGTGGCTAGTATTCTCAAGCTTACACATACCTTCGTGTCCACTGGGATGGGTTCCCCTCTGTTACTTCTGGCTCTGAGGCATGGCCGGCACAGCTCAACAAGTTGCTGTATGATGTCTCTACACCCTGTAATGCTCTACTATCTCCAGATCATGTAGCCCCTGGTAGGTTATCCTGGGTCTGAACACTCTTCTCCTCCTCGGTGCCTGAGATGGTTGTCAGCATCATCCTTCACACCACCGTCAGTCTCCAACACATGCTGGTGAATTAAAGCTATGGCAGCCCCTAATATGTACATATTAAAAGTTCCCTGTCTGTATACACCAATGGTGCAAAGTGTCTGGGAATACACAAGTGTGTGTGGGGGCCTTTCACACCTTATACTATTGTGCAATGGATGATGTTGGTGTAATTGGGTGTGTTTGTGCAATTCCAGCTGCTGGATATCTTAATTATTGATTTTACAGCATGTACTGCTATTGTGGGGCCTTTGGTGTTGACTTACGCTTGGCTGCCATGATTCATCTATTGCCCTTTACTTCACTTTTCAACCTGATTTCCCTCCCATTGTCAGGCATACATCCAGCTGCCGGCTTTCTTGTTTTGTACTTTCACAACCCAGGATTGTGTTGGAAAATGTGTTATGTAGCTGATCTACTGCAAGTTTGCTTTGTTCTGCTGTGACAGTTCTCTTTTCTTTGCTGTATGGCACCTCCCCTTTCCTATTCTGCAGGTAGCTGCTAGCAGCCTTGTTAGCTCTTGCCAATGGCCCACTGTGAGTTCCTAGATGTTAATTACTTATTTGTACTCCAATTACCATGCTGCAGCATTTCCTTATTGTCTTCCCGTATCCTTCCTGTTTCAGCTGTGGTGCGTGCCATGCACATCTGTTTACCAGGTTTCGATCATGTTTTCATCCACGTTCACATGCACTTTTGGTTACCTTCTGTGCTCTCAGCTAAGCAAAGCTATGTCTACTTCCACACCCCTATCTTGCGGCTTTGCTTAGCAACAGGCAATCTGGATTAGCAATGATCCAATGTGCTTACAGCTACGGTGGCGCACCCCTCTCTTGATGTCATGTTTACCTCCAGGCCACTCCTCGGTGTTGTACCTCTATGCCGTGTGGTACATCCTTACGCCGGCGGGGCTTTTGCGATTCAGTATTACTTGACTCATTTGCATGGCATTGACTACTAATTCCTAGTTGCCATGCAGAACACTGTCACAGACTCTTAGCAACCCTTCCTCCATGGTTGTGGTGTAGCATGCGTGTAATTGACTATTATGGGGAAATCATGAATTGTGTTACATTGCAGTTTTATGACATCTAACTATATTTTCCTTGTGATCCCGTTTGCGCACAGATGCACTGCGGTTTTACTTTGTGCTAGTGTGGCCATGACATTAAATGCTATTTTTTATGTGTTGTGCATTTTTTTATGCCATTGGCTATATATTTAGCCATTGGCATATATTAACATTATAATGCATACGTTTGTTCCGCTTTCATGGCTCCGATTGTATGTTTGAAAAAATGTAAACCATTTTTTTTTGGTTTACATTTCTTCATGCTTACGCTATGCCTGCACCACTTCATGAATTGCTATATACCTTCATTTGCATGCTACACTGCTGCGCATGGGGTAATTAGCATACATGCGCCGGGAGCTGCGCAGCTCTGGCGTACACTGGTAGTGCACGTGGAAACAGCTCGTATCTGAATTGCTCGGTGGCCATATTTGGCGCTAGATCGCCAACGCTACTCCGACCCTGGCGCAAGCTTCATGAATCCTGGGGGTTATGTTAAAAAGTGTTAAAAATTATTAGATTAGGCAGATTAAACACTAATGCTCTAGAGTATATTAAACAGATTGATCAAACTCTAGATTCCTTTAGACAGAGAGGATATGAAAATGAAATGTTAGAAGACGCTAAAGACTCTGTATTGGCTAATAGATCATTGGCTGCTTGGCCATACTTTAATCAAACATTGCATGACTATGATAGTGCTGTTAGTAACAACTGTACCAATGATGTTCGTTATATGACAACATGTAGTAGATGTAGTGATGGTATTAGAAAAATTGTCACAAACAATTGGGGTATTCTTAGGAGTTTACCTGAATTTAATAAAATCATTAATGAGAGACTACTATTTACACATAGAAATTATTCAAACCTGCTTTAATTGTTGTTGTTGCTCATACATTGAGAAAAATAATATTTTTGCACACCCTAGGACCAGTGCTACTTTCACTTTTAGATGTTCTGCCACATGTAATAGTAGCAACATAATATACTTAGCTACATGTATAAAATGTGCATTTTTTTATGTGGGTAAGTCAACAAGACGCTTAAAAGATAGAATCATAGAACACAGCTCAGATATAAGAAGGGGTGTTTTGATCAACTCATTAGCTAAACATGTATCTGAAAATCCTGCTCATAGCTTTAAGTTTAGGTTCATTGAAATTATGACCAAATCTATAAGAAGGGGTGATTTAAATACTTCTTCTTCTCTTTCGGCTGTTCCCATTAGGGGTCACCACAGCGGATCATCTTTTTCCATTTCTTCCTGTCCTCTGCATATTGCTGTGTCACACCAACCACCTGCATGTCCTCTCTCACCACATCCATAAACTTTATCTTAGGCCTTCCTCTTTTCCTGTTACCTGGCAGCTCCATCCTTAGCATCCTTTTCCCAATATACACAGCATCCCTCCTCAGCACATGTCAAAACCAATCCAATCTTGCCTCTCTGACTTTGCCTCCAAACCATCCAACCTGAGCTGACCCTCTAATATACTGATTCCTAATCCTGTCCATCCTTGTCACACCCAGTAGAAAGCTTAACATCTTTAACTCTGCCACTTCCAGCTCTGACTCCTGCCTTTTTGTCAATGCCACCGTCTCCAACCCATACAACATAGCTGGTGATTTAAATACAAAACTAGAAAATAAGAAATACAATTGGATTTTACGTTTACAAGCTGAATATCCACTGGGTATTAATCAAATGGTTTCAGTTAAACTGGTACTAAAGTTAAAGCAAATGAATGTTTAGATAATATATATATATATATATATATATATATATATATATATATATATATATATCTTTAAACAGGGTTTATATGAACTGTTGCTGTATGTTATAATAATTTAACTCTTTTTAACATGTTTTTTCTTAAATTGCTTTCTTTGTATTAATTTAATCATTTCTATTGACTATGTGATTAGTGTTGTAATTAATTGGCAGTATATAAAATGAGTGATGTTTTTGCTGCTTGTTGTTAGCACTGAAGAAGTGTACTGGATACCTGAAAGCTTTGCTGCTTGTTATATTGTATTACTATTAAATTGGTTGCTGTCTCACGTTGGTGCCAGTCATTTTGTTTAGATTGTTTTGATTACTACTACTGCACCTTCGTTCTGGTTAGCTTTTTGTTGTGCTTGATTACCTGCACTGTTACAACAGCTGTCTATGAGGCCTGTCACAAGTTTTGCTGACTCACCCCTCTGCTTTACTGAGTGTGCCCTGGCTTTTACTGCAGCTGCTCTAGGTTTTGCTAAGGAGGCCCAGGGTGTGGCCACATTCTTACACCTGTATCTTTTAACCTCATGCTGCATACTATCAACATTAACACTGGAAGGCACTGCAAGCATGCTTTTCTCATTTGTAAGTATATTCATGTGCTTTTCTGTGAGCTCATATATCTGACAAATCTCTATGGCCTTATTCAAAGTTAAATCACTGTCTTGAAGCAAAATCTTTCTTACTGTACCATCTTTGATACCACACACAAGCCTGTCTTTTATCAACTCATCTCTTAAATCACCAAACCTGCACATATTTGCCTTGTTTCTGAAGTCAGTTATATATGCGGCAAAAGGTTCACCAGGCTTTTGATGTCTTGTGTAAAATATGTGCCTTTCCATTGTAATATTCATTTGGAGGTTACACATTTTTCTAAATTTAAATTTTAAGCACTCAGGGTCTTTCCGCGTTTCAGCCGGTACCACAATATGGCGGTCTTCCCCCTCACCTGCATACACATCTGGGACACACACAAATGAATGCTCCCTTTCAATGGTTTCTGAACCAGCTAGATTAAGCAGAATAAATTCCTTTGTACAGGTGTCTTTATCAGAAAAAGCAGCCTGTATGAAAATATTGTACTCTTGCTCAAGCACTCTCCAGTTTTCAGCAACATTATTATCAAGTAAAAGTGGAGCAGATCTGCAAAATCCCTCTGCCATGCCAACAAAATGCTTTTGTAATTATATTCAAATGCACACACACACTTGGTACTTGAAAAATATTCAACTGCACAACAGTCTCTTTGAAATGACTGTATTCTGTGAAATAACTGTACTGTAATACTGCACACACTTGCAAACATTTTACACACTTAGGATATTTTGAATAGCTTTAGTCAATATGAAAAAGAAGCACATAGTGAAAAAATACGGTAATTTTCCTTTTTTTTATGCGATTCGGAAATTATTTCAAGCATTTTCATAATCATTTCGAGTACTTTTATCAATATATCATAATTTCAAACATTTTGTTTAATTCGAAAGTTGTTTTAAATGTTTTGAATGCTTTGTTTTATATTCGTTGAATAAAAAAGCATTTAAACAAGTTTTAGTGCCTGGATTTATCTTTCTGACCTGTTTGCGAGACGTTTGAACTTTGGATGACTCACTTCTGTATATCTGATTGTGGCTGCGTGGCTCATGGTCTTGAAGAAGTTTTACTTCGGATCCCATTCTGACACCATGTCACTTGTCTTGTGTATTCAAATAAGATGATGAGGCTTGGGTGCTCGTTTAAGTAGGTTATTACACACAAACACATCAGGATGGATGACTAAAACATTAAACTTAAACTAACTGACTGACTGCTACACACATACATGCTTACACTCTGGCTGATATCTCCAAATGGCACTCTTATGTGCCTGTCAGAACTTATATGCACATGCCCACGGACTGGAATGGCTCTTAAAGGTACAACACACACTCTGACATAACCTGTTTCTTCTTTGAAAGGAAAATAAATCTGTTTCTTTCCTTAGTCATTATTTATTTATTTTTTATTTTATTTACATATTTTTGTTCAGGCCTTCATTGGACCAAAGATTGTGAAAAAAAACTATAAAATTAATCTCAGAAACTTTAGAACCCCATAACTTCTGAGGGATTATTGGCACCTAGACCCCCCCAGCATAATTAAATTATTTTCTCCACAGTTATTACAGTACAGTCTCACGCCAGTTAGGATGTGTTGCAAAGATGCAGAGAACAAAATGACAAGACAAAGTATGAGAAAACAAAACAAAATTACTCCAGATAGTATGAGAAGGGAAGAATGGTTGGAAAACTTGAGAAAACTGGCTTGTATGCCAGTGTTATTGAAGGCAAGAGGGGGGATTGCCTTGAAATATTTTGCCTAGGGATCCATATCATCAAAGGCTGTCCATGCAGTTACTGTGTATGGCATTTAAGAAATAGTGCTTCTGGGTGCAGCCTGATAAAAAGGATGTGGGTACCCTGAGGCATGGGATGTGATATTATTATGTAGGGGGCAAGGCATAATATCAGGAAATGGAGGGATGCAAAGGTGGCAACCCTACTCAAAATCAGGGACATCACTGAAAATCAGGGACAGCTGAGAGGTATGGTTTAGGTCAGTCTGGAACTACGAACTATTTAAAATGACAGTAGTGATGAAAATGTAGTAGAAAAATTCCCATATAATTCTTCTGCAAGATGGGTGTATTGCTGTTACACACTTCAACCACTATGTGTATTGTTTTGTAGCAAATACTTGACAGGAAGAACAGAAACTTAGGGGAGTTAATTTCATGTCAGCCACAGAAATGAATCTCTGCCCACAACGTGCGCCATCTGTGTATGGTGAGTGGTAAAAACAATCACCCAAAAAAATATCTGTTTTACTGAAAGTGCACTAAGTGTGTAATAAAATGTACAGTAAAACACTGTGCGAGTTCGAGATGCCACAAAATTTCTTCCTGCACTCCTACTAATACAGAAGCATGTGTTACTTTGAAGACGTTTACATTATCCATTGGCTCACACAAACCCTTTTTGTTTCTTTACGGTGTACTTGTAATTTTCTTGTTATTTGACAAACTGAGTATCAACATTATTTTTCTACATATTGCCTTTTTAGAAGAAAAATAGATATATATGTATACCCATAGCTCTCTCCTTCAGTTTGTTATCATTTTAAATACATACTTCTACATCCCTACATTTATATCACAGTAGCCAATACATATTTATAAAATGTAATGTAAATCTTGCATTTCTTTGAAAAAAAAAAACTATATATCCTGATATAGGCACTGTAATATTGTTAATTTTTTTATGAGAATTATAGGTGTAGGCTCTCCATTTATTGTTGTCCAACAGCTTTTTCTCCAAAAAAATGAATTTGTTTTACTCTCTTCATACAGAGTGCATATAGTTCTGATCAAAAGGTAAACAAACGATAATTCTTAATAATGTTTAATAAAAAGAAATTATGTCTTACCATAATGTTCCATCTGTGTTGTTGATCTTCTTTCATTCATCACTGATGGGTTCGGTTCTGAGCCCTTGGAACCGAGTCGGCCTAATACCAAGCTCGCGATAGCCAAAAACTCTCGAGCTAAGCTTCTACCCACAATGACCTTCGGCCTATTACCTCAGATCGAGTTTGCCCTTGTTGTACAAGTAAAGCAGAGGCCATTTCTGCACAAATGAGTTGAGATGCCACTTGGACCCAAAGTATCCCCCAGGAGCCTTTGGCGGGGGAAGGAGGGTGGGAAGTGATGAATGAAAGAAGATCGACAACACAAATGGAACGTTATGGTAAGATATAACTTCTGTATCTGATGTTGTTAATCTTCTTTACATTCATCACTGATGGGACAAAATCCCCAGCTACCTTGAGATCCTTGGGTGGCCCTTATGGAAGAACTTTCCTCAGTACCATTGAGCCGAAGGCAGCTCTCCTTCTGGAGACCACATCCAATTTGTAATGATTGATAAAGGTGTGGAGTTTAACCCAAGTGGCTGCTGCACAAATGTTATCCATAGAAGCTCTGGAATGGAAGGCTACAGAAGCTGCCATAGATCTACTGGAATGGGCTTTAATATTTTTTGGGATAGGTTCTTTTGCAAGTGAATAAGAGAAATGTATGCAGTCCCTTAGCCATTTTGACAAAGTGACCTTGGAGACAGAATTTCCCATTCTAGGCCCAGAAAAGGCAATGAAGAGCTGGTCAGTCTTACGTATTGTTTTGGTCCTGTCTAAATAAAACCTCAACTGCCTGTGTACGTCCAAGGAATGTAGGCAGTACTCTCCTGTATTTGAACAATTTGGGAAAAACACTGGTAGGTCAATAGACTGAATGATGGAAAAATCAGAAACCACTTTGGGAAGAAAGGATGGGTTTGTCCGGAGTGATACTCTATCCTTGTGAAATATTAGATAGGGTCTTTTGGTGGACAATGCCTGCAACTCCGAAATTCATCTGGCTGACATGATGGCTACCAAGAAGAGAGATTTCCATGACAAGAATTTGAGGTCACATTTCACTGTGGGTTCAAGGGGGGGGGGGGGTTGAGTCAAAGACTGGAGAACTAACGTGAGGTTCCATGATGCTATAGACTGTCTGGTTGGAGGTCTAATGTGAGAAACTCCTTTGAGAAAGGTTTTACATAAGCGCAGTGATATGAGAGGGGTACCATCCAGCCCATTATGATAATATGAAATCACCACCAGAGGTACTCGTATGGTAGAGGCTGTGGCTCCATCTTCAAAAAACTTAGATATTGTAAGACTGCTGTGACTGGAGCCGAATACAGATCTAGCATATTTTCCTTTGACCAAATAGAGAACCTTTTCCATTTGTCCCAATATAGTCTTCTGGTGGATGGTTTATGAGAGGCCAGAATAATATCATGAACAGGTGAGGCGAGGTCATTCTGCCTGACAACTAATGGAAGTTGAAAAACCAAGCTGTCAGCCTGAGACTGGACAGATTTGGGTGACTCAACCCTTGGGGGTGAGAAATCAGGTCTGGAAGAGGGTCCAGAATCCATGGTGGACATAATAGATGAGGCCGAAGGAAGGGGAATCAAACTTTTCAAGGCCAAAAGGGGGGCTATGAGGATCACTTTGCATTTCAACTGAATGGCTTTCTTTATGAATTGTGGGATCAAAGGAATGGGGGAATAGGCATAAAGAAGTCCCATGGGCCAATCATGAATCAGACCATCCCTCAGGGACTCCCCCTTTGGGGGGAATAGGGCAAAATAGCTGCTGCATTTGCTGTTTGATGGGGAGGCAAAGAGGTCGCAGCAAGGCTGGCCACAGCAGTTGAAAATTTATGTCGCTACTTCAGGATTGAGAGACCTCTTGTGGGGCAGGAGAATAGACCTGCTCAACTTGTCTACAATCACGTTGGAGTTTCCTGGGATATGCGTTGCTATCAGAAAGCGGTTTGAAGCTATCGCCCACTGCCAAATTCTCATGGCCTCTTGACAAAGGGGGTAAGACTTGATTCCTCCTTGCTTGTTGATATACCAGACTACTGACATATTGTCTAAATGAATTGCAATTGTTACAGAAGGGAGAGCTGGTTGGAATGCCTGCAAAGCTAACAGCACTGCTCTCAGTTCTAGAATGTTGATATGCAGGTTGGCCTCCAACGTGGACCATGCGCCTTGAACAGTCTTTGCCTAGAAATATCCCCCCCACACTATCAGGGAAGCATCTGTGTTCACAGTGGCCTTGGGCTGAGGGAGCTGGAAAGGGTAGCTCCAAAGTTCTGTATCTGGTCTCATCCACCAAAGGAGGTCCTGCCGCTTAGCTGAGAGCTTGGCTGAAATGCAGCTTTATGGCTACACGGGAAACGAGATCTGTGGTAACAGGGAGAAGGGCATTGTGGGTAGAAACTTAGTTCAAGAGTTTTTGGCTAGCTCAAGCTCGATATTAGGCTGACTCAGTTCCGAGGGCTCGGAACCAAATCCATCAGTGATGAATGGAAAGAAGATTAACAACATCAGATCTCACTTTAATTGGTGCTGATTAGGGTTGCCAGCTACCTTTTCTAATGCCCAAAGTGGGACTTTTTTGTACAAACATGAGATTCTGCAGGACAAAACATACCCACAACCAGTGCAAAGGATGTAACTTTTTTTTACAAAGATAAAAGCTTATGCTTGTTGCATCTGAGTTGCTTATTTAATTTCATTTAACATTTAGGTGTTTCAAATACAAAATAACTGTTTTATGCAACTCTTAATGAAATTTGGGAAGTATTTTTCCTAAAATCTAAGAATATTTGCCATATTTTATTTTTTTTCCCACAGGATACAACTGAAAGAGAGACAGGTGGCAACCCCAGTGCTGATCTCACCAGTAAAGTGTACATCATTACGAGGAACATTCCTCATTTGGGTCTTAAATTTATGCTCTTCAAAATTCCATATTGAAAGGGTCTATCATATATTCATTGTTGGGAATGTTTTTAACTGATACTGTGGTAAATAGAACTGAATCATTTTAATTAAAAAAAAAACTTTTTATAAGTTGTGACGACCTCATTTAAACCCAGGGCAGTAACTAAGGAGCCTCAATCCTCACCACTGTCTCCAGTAAGGAAGCATCACTGAAAAGCAGGGATAAAAATACACAATTTACTTTAAGAGTACACTGGGAACAGGCTCCAAACCTTTATACATTCAGTCTTAAATATTTGATATTCACACATACAAACACTCTTAGAAAAGACTGGCACAGATTTACCTTCTATGTCCTCTTTCCCAAATTATAAGGTAATGGCTGCCACCAGTCAAATACCACAATACCCTTCAAAAGGGGTGTTCAATTATATTGGGTAAAATAAATATTGATATAAATGGTATCATATAATCCAAGCAGTAAAGCTTTTCGGAGTTGCCTTGGTGTCATCACAATAAGCATAAAGACTCTCAGATTATTAAAAGTAATTTCTAAATAACCAGTCACAATAAAAGGAAGTAAAATATTTAATAAATAAAATTATTTACAACATATATGCACCAAATAACTAATTCCAATAAACCACAGAGTTTCGCACACAGGAAATATGAAAATAACACTGTAGGATAGGTTTCACACTGATTGTAGATAAACTCTATCTAACTGTAATTCCCTAATTGTCTAAAGATTAACTGCCCCTGTCTAATCTAATTAACTTAGCATAGACAAGATGCTACTCTTACTTCTGAAAGGCAAAATAAGAATAATGTTCATTCTTCAGGCTGTTGTCTGGTCCTCAGCGAATGGAATAACAACTCCTACTATTTCTGCTGAACAGCTCTGGAAAACTCTGAGTAATAACTATTGATATGGAAAACAACTGACTATTGAACAATACAACAATTACTACTACTGAGCTTTAACTGACTCAGAACCTGTCATGTCAGACTTTAAAAAATAAACAAAACAACTGCTGTGGAGATTCTATTCCTTTCAGCTCTGGCACATAATAACACCACATCTAGGTCAGCTGACTGGCATAACCTACGTTCAAAATTGTTTTTAAAAAAAACATGTACATTTGGTCAGCCAGAAGAACACTGTTTGATTCAAGCATCTTACATAAATCAAAGTAATAATAAAAAAAAACATAACTTATTTACAAAAGTATAGCTAGTCATGCTGGCATATATAACACAGAGTAATTTACAATTATTTGCAAGTATTTACAAAACTTCAGCCAGTCATGCAAGTGTGAAGGCTGCCAGCCCAGCCAGCTAGAATGTTGTAAATAATTCTATGTCATTGTAAATATTAATATGATCCATAGGCTTGTCTACAAATGTAAGTAAACCGTATGTTATGTACTGAGCTTCAAAAACATACAGCCAAAAATCTTCCCCTGCACGGAAGCTATTGCACGGCTCAAAAAATAATAGATCCACCAAGAAAGAAGCCAGCAACTGGAAGCTGTAAACACTAATTTAATTAGTCAAACATATAAAGAACTCCAATAACAAAACAGACCGCTTTCGACTTTGGTTTTTACCTAGCCTTCATCAGTGCCTGGCACTGATGAAGGCTACAGAATGAATCCAATGAAAAGTACTAATAGATACTATGCACGGAATCCCCAATAAGTGCTCGCTCACCTTGGTGCAACAATAGCAAGAACACACTCATTTAATTCGTTAAAATCAGCTGTTTAATGCCCAAAACAGAATAAAAACGATGAATACGTCCAACAAATTCACTTTGATGCCAAAGTGTTCAAAAGTCCATGAAAATAGAGAACGTAGGTTAAGCGCTTTCACCCGATAATCGGGCTTCTTCAGAACACTGTCTACCAAAGTAATACGCCTTAAATAAATTATTTGGCACCAAAAATTATTCAAAAAATTAAAGGGACAATGCCCTATAGTTGTGTTTACCCTAAAGTTGTTTTCCATACTTTTTAGCTAAGCTTCCGCTATAAGTGCAAAATATCCTTAAAAGTGTGCACAAGTCTAAATGACTATCAAAGCTACAACAAGTATGTTACAAAGTGAACACTTAATTTACATTTTATACCATCAATAATGCAAATAACATCCTACTGACTTTTCGAAACATTTCATAACAGTGATCTGTCAGTTATTAATTATGATAAAATATACTGAAAGCGATGTCACTAACATTATATATGTGTCTAAAATAATATATATATCTGGAATAATATATATATATATATATATATATATTAATTTTTTAAAAAGTATAAAAATCTTAATAAAACTACTGCGCTTTTAAGTATGCGCTAATCTTTTATTATATGTGCAATCAAACATTATCTGCTTATTCACCTGTAATTGTCCTATGAAATTGAAATTGATAGGTGGATGCTTCCTCTTAATGTTTGCACAACTTATACAAAGTATTACTGGTGACTGCTGCCCATTTATATTCTATTACGCACCAGTAATGAAACATAAAAAATTTGTTCTATCACTGTTCCTACATATGCATAATATATAGAGCATGTAAAATGTGTCAAATATTAAAAAATTAAAAGTTAAAAGTGTTGGTTTTGTATTCGTACTATGTCGCTTGTCATAGTAAATGTTTAATTAATGTAACTCACAATTAAATAATACCATATCTATAGTTAAACTGTGTCAAATAAAAACCATATCAGCTGACCTGGGTTCAAAGGAAGAACGAATATATGATAACCATACTGATGAAGGCTAGGTAAAAACCAAAGCCGAAACCGTTCTGTTTTGTTATTGGAATTCTTTATATGTTTCACTAATTAAATTAGTGTTTACAGCTTCCAGTTGCTGGCTTCTTTCTTGGTGCTTCAAAAATATAACCACAGTTCACCCTGCTGGAAAAGATCATAAATGTGTATAAACTACATGCCTATGCAAATGTATTTGTTGATGGTAAAGGCTGAAATATTAACTTGCAAACTCTAAGCAAATAAGTAGAGTTTTACGATGTGCTATAAAGTTAGTTAATCTCAGCTAAAAGACAGAATGTCTAGTGCTAGGGGTTTCTTTCTATTGTCTTGAGACAGAGATAATTACTAGGTTTCAAATGTAAAGTGTTTTTGTATTGCTCCATGGCTTCCTAGCAGCTGTACATCTGAAAGATAAGTAAGGTGTCAAATAGTGATGTCATCTAGCTAACCCAGCAGAAATGTATATTATTAATTTAAGAACTATCTCAGAGAGAAAGTCTGGGCATTTTGTATCTTGTCTTGGACCTAGTAAGAACATTCACTCAGCACTTGTCTTGCTCTGTAAGTAAGTTATTTAAGTACAGTGATTTCTCTTAGAGATAGATAGAAATACAGTAAGATTAGTCTAGATGTTTTCTGTATTTATGTGAGACTGTTCTGCAATGTTTTTTTAAAGTATTTCCTGTGATTCTGAACTCTGTTGTCACTGTGTTGAGTTATGGAGTATTGTCTTGTGCTTTTATTATTTATTATTAAATATATGTATACCTTTTAATTGTGGCTGTTTTGTTAGAGATACTTAAGCTCTTAGCGTACTTGCACATGTATTTGGTGATACTGTATGTGCCACTACAATAGCCTTCAAGTCTTAGTCACACTTACCATTTGGATAATAGTAACATTACACAGTAACATTGGGCACCCTTTGGTAAGGGCCTTTTTAGTAGCTGGAAAGGGTGGTTGATGGCAGCTGGTACTACCTTATAGTCTGGGCAGAAGGGGGCATAGCTAGTAAACCTGTGCCAGCTTTCCCCAGGAGTGTCTGTGCATTTGTAAATAAATCAAATCTCAAAGTGTGTATGTGTGTCAGCTACTTGGGCAGGGACACAAAGCACTGGCTGGACAGAGACGGTGCTGGACGTTTTGGATTGACCACTCAGCTGAGATCTTAACCCTATAGCTGTGCCAGTGGGGAGTGTTACTGGGGATCTGGAGAGTGACAGAGGGAGAAACCAGCCCCAGACTGACTGTGATTTCTGTGTGCTCTTAAGGGAAATTGCACTTTACTGTGTGTGTACCTAGTCATCCTCCCAATGTGCATGTCCCTTACTGGTCTCAGTGGTGAGAACTGAGGCTTCTTGATTGCTGGGCCAGTGCACAGGTGTCACAACTAGCACAGATAACAATATCTGATATCCTCACATAAGTAACAGCATATTTTAAACGTATTATGTGAGCTCTAATTAAGCTGTTATTAAGTATTCAACATTGTTAGAGGTAGTGTTCCTCATTTTGGAGATGGAAAGTTTACATTCTAGTTTTATATATATATATATATATATATATATATATATATATATATATATATATATATATATATATTGTCATTTTGTAATATAAAGGCCATCTAATTATTAAATACCATATCATGCATGTCTCGAATTTAATGGTCATTGTTCATATTATTTTATTTATGATAAAATGGAGCAGAAAGCAAAAGTGTGTCTAGACTAAGTTGTTGAACCTAAAAAGTAGCAATGTAGCTCACTGTGAAAAATTATATATTTCTAGATATCTTTTTAAAGAGCTATAATGTAGGTGTTGAAAATACACTTTAGTCGTATTTTTTGTTTTACTTTATTTATTTGACAATAAAGTGGTTACAGTGGGATTTGCTACTGCAGGATAATGGAGTTAGTTCACAGAGATCCTTTTTTTTCTTATATCTGTAAGACCAGCCTGATGGCTCCTCTAACTGCACCCAGTTATAGGCATCTCCAGACTAGGCAACAGCCCTACAGGGAATTCTTTCCTGTTCAGGTAACTCAAGCAACATGTTCATGCCCTGGTGGTGATAGGTATACAACTGTCAGCTCCCTGATCTTGTGGAGTGACCTAACCCCTCCACTAGAGGAGCACCCCATCCCTTATGGTGACTGTCTGAGTTCTATTTCTTGTTACCTGCTGTAGGTATCTTGCCTCTGCATGCTCACTCATCTATGCATGTATGCAGTATAGTAGCTCATGCCCCTAGGCTCATGCTCCACAGGTGCAATATGTAGCAATCCCACTAGGTGTCACCAAAGTTGTTAGTCATACCTGCTTTCCTCATCCAGGGTGGGTGAGCTGACAGTGGTTGCTCACTTCCATCCTGTCCAGCCAGCTCTATTAGGTATCCCAGCTGAAAAGTGAATTAGAGTTTACTGGCCTGTAATCAGAACTTGATCCCTCTGTGCCACCAAAGCTGGCACAAGAGACCCTGTCACAATGGAAAATTAAATACAGAAAATGGCAAAAGGAGGCTTGTAGTACATATACTCATCTAGCTTATATAACTG
Source organism: Protopterus annectens (assembly GCF_019279795.1). NCBI lineage: Eukaryota > Metazoa > Chordata > Ceratodontiformes > Protopteridae > Protopterus > Protopterus annectens. Next base: position 483,759,715 of record NC_056727.1, read on the forward strand.
TCACTAAGGACACTGTTTTCCAAGATACATATTTTAATTCTGCTCTGCTGACTGCTTTGAAGGGAGGAGGTGTTAATTTCTGTAACTGAAAATTGAGATTCTTTGCTGGAAGAGGATGACTTAAAGGTGGTCTGTGAGGAAAACTGCCTCTCAGAAATGCCTTACATACCTTCAGAGATGTAAGGGGGATGAGCTAAACCCATAGGGAAAGTTACTGGTAACTTGCTAAGTGTACTTTCAAGGTATATAAGCTATATTCCTTGTCCATGATGTCAACCAGGAAACAAAGAATAGCAGGAGCAGGGCAGCAAAAGGGTCTACTTCCTGCTGAGTAGAAAGAGAACTGCATCCATTTCCATTTGCAAATCTTTCTAGTAGAGAGTTTCTGTGCTGGTCTGAGGACTTGGACCACCCTAGGTTGGTATGCAGGGTCCCTGGCCATCAATGAAACTTCAGAAACCATGCAATTAATCTAAGGGAGTGGAGATCCAAGTAAAGCTTCCTGAAAGGATGGGTCAAGAAACCCGAGTGAGGCTCTAAAAGAAGGGAGGTTTCTTTCTTAGATGAGGACACACCAGAGGAAATCATATTTTCCAGGGCCAGAAAGAGGTTATGAAAGTGATTTTGACCATGCAGAGTTTGCCTTTCATCAGAAATTTCAGTACGAGGGGAAATGAAATAAACAGATACAGTAATCCCAGAGACAACTGACGAGCTGTAGCATCCTATAGTTTCTGACCCTGTTGAGGGATCAGGAATAAGAAGCTGCTGCTCTTGGTGCTGGTCTGGGAGGTGAGCAGGTTACAATAGAATTCTCCTCAATGGCAGAATATGATATGAGCCAATGCCAGACTTAGGGGCCACTTGTGTAGCATCAGCTGACATCTGGTGAGTCTGCCTGTTATAGCATTGGTCTGAGCTGAAATGTGCATTGCATCAGAAAGTGAAGGGATTTCACTGCCCATACCCATAGCCTAATGGCCTCCTGACCCAAGACATAGGACTTGGTTCCACTTTGTTTGCTGATGTCCCACCATACTATCGTATTGTCAGAATGGTACACAATTGCTCCCTGGGAAGGTGGTCTTGGTGATTCTGTATTTAGAGGAGGACCGCCATTACCTCCAGAAAATTTATGTGCAAAGTAACCTCCTGCTATGACCATGTCCTTGGTTCAGCTGCCCTAAACATTGCCCCCCCCCCAGCAGATGCATCCATGTTAACTGTGACCATAAAGAGGAGCGGCCCTTCACTGCATTGTGTTGTTGAACCCACCAAAGGAGATGTGTGTGGCATACTCATGACAGACATATAGCCTGTTTCAGAGGACCAGACACTTGAGATGTCTGAATGCCTAAGGTCCAGTGTAGTGCTCACATCTGAAATCTTGTAAAGTGAACTAAGTTGATGGTTGCAGCCATGAGACTCAAACCTTTCAGAACAAGGGCTGTTGTTAATATGGGATGTGTCAGAAGCTAAACTGTTGCCCTATAAGAACTGAATTCTCTCTGAAATGAAACATATTGATTTGGGTACTGTGTCTAGGTGGCAGTCTATGAGCACATATGCCTGTGATGGTTCCATCTTGGACTTTACAGTGTTTACTGATATTCCCAAGGACAGAAACAGCTGTAATAAGTAGTCCCATGTATGAACCAGACATTTCCTTGTAGGAGTCAGTCATCTAGATATGAGAATACCTTGATTACCTGCAGTCTCAGTGAGCTGCTACCACTGCCATGCATTTGGTGACCACCCTGCTATCTGTAGTGAGACCAAATGGGAGGGCTCTGAACTATGATGGAATTATAAAAGAACTTCAAATAAACCCAGGACACTGTCTGGCCTGGTGGTACCTCTTGGATGTGTCTTTTGTTCAAGACACTTGTAACCTCTAGTTTGGACAACTCATTCTGATATAGTGAGACACGTGGCAGTGGAAAGGAAGGAGATCTGGGGGGAAATTAATGGAATCATATAACATCTGAATATTATTCCCTGCTCTGTCTGTCCTAGGTGATGGAGTGCCACAGTTTGAGATGGGGAAATTAAACCCCAACTGCCTCCAGAAATGGACAGTTGGACAAGAGTTTCTATGGCCTCAGGAATTTCTATCGAAACGCTGCTCAAAGGTTGGCTGTTTGACCCTTCAGAACCACATATTCTTTATATTTTTGGTTCCTAATGAAGGTCAGCTGAGGAGTGTATAATTCACCCCTACAGCCATGAGCATTTATCCCTTTTACTTCCTCTTTTTCACTCTTGAGCAGCTTGCCTTTCACCTCAGGCCCAAATAAAGAGGACCTGCAGTGTTGATGAAGAACACCTTGAAGCTTTCCACAGAGCCATATACTCTTAACCAGGTACATCTCCTCATGGTTATGCTAGATCCTGATGCCTTGATTGCTCCATCTGCAGCATTATGGATTACCTCATGAAGGGTAAAGATATGCTGGACATTGTTTCCATCTGTGACTGACTTGCAGCATAGGTCACTATGGGCAATTTTTTTCAGTATTTCTAGCATATCCCTTGCTAGGTCCCATTTTAAACACATCACGTGTGGCAAATAGTTAAATTCTCTGCTAGTGGATGTACCTGAAGCATATTATTGCTAAAAATGATCCATAGCCAGTGCATCCATATCTGGGTGGTGGATTGAAGGAATTCATTCAAAGGGTTCTCTCTTGGTGATAGTGACCACCACAATAGAATCCACAAGAGTAGACTTACTCCAGATTTATCTATCCTTTGGAGATTGGACAATCATATCTGGATTTCCTGGGACTGGCTCTACCATGTTAGGTTCTCACCATTCCCTATCAATAGCCAAAGCAATCATGCAGTTGGCATGAGAGACCAATAGATAGGGCAGAGTAAAAAGCCTTCTGCAGGATCTGTTACTCAGGAGAGGTCTAAACAGCTGAGCAACAGCTCCTCTGTCTCTTTATTTGTAGGATCTCCCCAAAAGTGGGATCACTAGGGATGAATCTCCTTTCAACCCTCCTTTATGCCTCCCCAATATTTTCATTCCTCAACAAGACTGAGCTAAATAAACTTTCTACAGCTTATAACCATATAGCCAGATTCATAACAGGGAAGCCTTATCGAACCCACCACTGCCTAAATCTAAAGGCACTTGAATGGTTAGAACTGCCCAATATTCTCAAAATCAACCAACTCACTGAGGCATTTAAGATAATTAACCAACCAGACAACACCCCCTCACTTAATAAAATACTTACCCCCTACTCCAACCTAACCTGCCTCAGATCTTCTAAAACTGTCCGGGTACAAACCGTCAAATCTAATAACTCTGGAGGTGATGCTCTCTACACCAACTCCATTGGTAGGCTTTGGAACTCCCTCCCAACCAGCCTAAGAATTATTACCTCACTCAACCAATTCAAAAAACACCTCAAAGAATTCCTCAAGTCACACTGGCTGTGCCCTGTACCAAACCTGACTAACAAAAGTCCAGGCCTGTACCACCCCAGAATTCCACCACTTCCCTCTAGGACGACAATTGCAATTGAAGCATGTGAGATTATTTACTTAAGTTCTGTGCCTGTTTTATATAGTGTGTAAAGCCAATTGTTGTATTTTTATTCTCTATTTCAACTACATGTATAGCCAATTGTTTTATTTTTATCTCTATTTCAAATATATGTAAAGCCTATAGTAATTTTTATTGTCTTAGCATCTATTATGTTATCTGTACCTTCTTCTTGGAGCTTTTCTCCCCGGGCCTCTACTGAAAATGGACATGTATCCAGCTAGACTAGCCCGGTAAACAAATGTAAAATAAAATAAAATAAATAAATAATAAATGAAATGTAGGGAAACTCTCCCCTTTGTCCAAGTCAATTTATGTGATGGTTGCCTGTCTGTGGATCCAGGTGTCTTCACTCTATGCTTTCTCTTCCTAGGAACACTTGGAGTGGTCTCGCCTGGAATGCTCAGAAGTCTCCTCTTTTATTTTATTTTATTTATTTTTATTTTATTTTACATTTGTTGACCGGGCTAGTCTAGCTGGATACATGTCCTTTTTCAGTAGAGGCCCGGGGAGAAAAGCTCCAAACATAAAGAGAAAAACGCAATACATTTACATGTGGTAGAAATCGCATAACATAGTGACAAAAGAAAACAGTGAGCTTACATACTGATTAAATAACGTTCACAGAATTGTATAGATAATCTTAAACATGGTTACATTGTGAAGCCAAGAGGTTAAGTTAATAATCTCTGGGATAGGGAAGAGACTAAGGTGGAATGAGACCTTTGAGATTAGTCTGGTTTAGGACATGGGCATAACCAGTGAGACTTGAAGAATTCTTTGAGGTGATTTTTGAATTGATTAATCGAGGTCATGAGTCTTAGGTTGTTTGGTAGAGAATTCCAGAGCTTTCCGATGGAGTTGGCATAGAGAGCATCACCTCCTGAGTTATTAGATTTAATGGTTAGTACCTGGACACTATTTGATGACCGGAGGGATTTTAGGTTGGAGTAGGGGGTCAGTATTTTGCTCAGCGAGGGGGTTATATCCGGTTGGTTAGTTATTTTAAAAGCTTCAGTGAGTTGGTTGAGTTTGAGAAGATTGGGCAGTTCTAACCAACCAAGTGTCTTAAGGTTAAGGCAATGGTGAGTACCCTGGACCTTCTGCACATCTTCACTCCTATGTCCTGCTGTGAAGACAATAAATATCCCAAGACTTCAGACTGAGATGTGTCTTGTGGCATGGTCAGTGCTGAGATATTTACTCTAGGATCCAACAACCTCACCAGTTGCACTGGCATCAATTCTTGCATTGTTTTATTATTTTTTTTTTTGGGGGGGTTAATGGAGTTAAACACACTAAAGTAATGTTTCTCCTGCAAATGTTTTTTTTTTTATAATAAGAAACATCCTTATTAAATTATTAGTTATGACACAGGCAATCATTCATTTATATAAATGAAAACAAACCAAATTTACATAATTTGAGTTGAAGGCATTATACATCACATATAATTTTGTCTACAGTCATTGTCATTCAAACATTACATAGCTCATTCATGTCTTCCAATAAACCTCATTCCTCCTCCAAAACATTATTCTACATGTATTGTTCTCACTATCCCCATTTTTTCTATGTAATTTGCTCCAACCTTTTTCTAAAGGTCCCGCTTCCAGTACTTTTTATCATGGGTTACAGGAGTAAAGTGGTTGTCAGGGAGCAGCAAGACACCTGTAAAACATGGGAAAGAGAGGTTTCAGTCTGTGCTGTGGGGCACTTGACTGCATTCTTGACGAACAAGTCTACATTCAAGTAACTCCATTAACACTGGCATTTTTCCCTCATGGAAGATTCGGTTTCCCATGACCGAGAAGTGGGTTGTTTTCAAACAGAATGATAGTCTTTTTGGCTGTAATGGTTATTTTAAACTAGGCTTCTATACTGGTGTGATTTTTTTTATAAAAAGAAAAAGAAAGGAAATACATATGAAGGGAAGTTGTGGTTGCGTAATCGTTTGGTCATAAGAGTTATTTTCAGCTAGGATTGTATGCATGCATAAAATTGTTTATTTAAAAAAAATGTTCCTCAGTTGGTTTCTTAAATTTCATGTTCCTTGAAGTTCCACATCGAAAGGGTCTTCCACATATTCAGTGTGTTATCAATTTTTGACTGATAGTCATGATAAATAGAAATGAATTGTATTAATTTATTAAAAAGCTATAAGTTAATATCATGTTGTAACCATTCTATAAGCTTCCCAGTTGGTGTTATTTAGCTGTTAGTATGCATTCCACATATTGCCCATTTGCTCCACATTATGAGAGCTAGAGTTCCTCATTTTGCAGATGGAAAGTTGAGAGCTATTTCATATTTGATAGTGTTTTCTTCCTCATACGGAGCAGGTGTTACCAGCCTGTTAAAGGTAAAAAATAAATAAATAAACTTTTTTTAACCTTTATTTTACGTTGTTGCATTACAACTTGTTGAATGTAAGGTGAACGTTTAGGTAGCATAACTTGCATAAAAGTATTGGCTGGTAATTTAGTATATATAAAATATATAGATAGATCTTTGTTGTGGCCCACTGTCTTTGTAGCATTTTGAGGAGGAATTTATAGGGAGGTCGGAGTTGGGAGCATTTTATTTCAGGCTGAAGCTGGCAACAGAGAATAGTCAGTCACAGCAATTTTAAGAATACTGTTTTAATTGTTCATATATGTTAAAATCTACAGGTTCTTGCTAGATCATACCTCCCAAGTGTCCTAGTTTTCAGGGATGTCCCCGAGGTTGGTGCAAATTGCAGATTTGCCCCTCTTATTCTCCAATATTAGCATTTAAAAAAAATACATAGATGAAATATATATATATATATATATATATATATATATATATATATATATATATATATACATACATAAAGCTGCAGGTTCGATTCTCGGCTGGAACGCCTTCTGTGTGGAGTCTGCATGTCCTCCCTGCGGTTGAGTGGTGTTTGAAAGACATGCGTGAATGGGCATGCCTTCGTTGAAGGTTGGGTGTCAGGCTGGCACCTCGGCACCATAAAAATTGACTGCTAATCATTAGTGGACTAGAGTTCCGCTGTGGCGACCCCTAACCAGGAAAAGACGAAAGAAAAACAACAACAACATGTATATATATATAGGTTCATAGGTTCATAGGTTGATACTAGGCTATCTGCCCTAGGGCATTTATAAGCCTAACCAGAGTGTGTTTGGCTTTTGCCACCCTTTTAGATTAGTTGACTGTGCCTCTGTATAGTAGGTCACAGAAGATAGCCCTTTTGAGATTAGTTTACTGTGCTCTGTCTAGTAGGGACACAGAAGAGATCCCAGGGGTAAACCTACAATCTCCCATCCACTCGTCAAGATTTCTCTTGAAGAGGGTCACTGAGGGACTCTGCCTAACATGGATTGGGATTTTGCTCCAGAGTGAGGGGAGCCTCTGGGATATGAATCTGTCCCTCCAGCATGTCCTATTTATTTCTGTGCTGAGGTTTAAGTCCCTGGAGCATGTAGCTCTAAGGGATTTGGATTTCCTGAGGTGGAGCATGTCCATTAATTCTGGGTTGGACATGGCTTTATACGTCAGGCATAGATCGCCTCTGAGTAGGCAGTAAACAGCTGAGTAGAGCTGGAGTTTCTGTAGCCTAACTGCGTAGGGCATCTGTTTGAGTCCCTTGATCCTCTTGGTGAGGTACTTTTGGGGTCTTTCCAGTTGCTGCAGGTGTCGAGTAAGGTACATCCCAAATTGGGCATTGTATTCAATTATGGGCCTGATGAATGATGAGTAGAGGGGCACAGTAACCTCTCTTGATCTAGATGTGAACCCTTTCGTGATAAGGTGGGCTATATAGAAGGTCTTTCTAACCACTTTGGCAACGTGATTGTCAAAGGAGAGATTGCTATCTACTTGGGTCCCCAAATCCCTAATTATTTCTTCCGTACTTAATGGATTACCACCTATGTGGTAATTTGTGGGCACTTTGTTTTTCCCAAAGGGGATGACTATGCACTTTTTGGCATTTAGCTTTAGGCCATGGCTCTGGCACCAGTTATCCGTCTCTGTGAGACCCTTTTGGAGGATGCTTGTGTCAGTCAGCGAGTCGATTATGGCACCCAGTTTGCAGTCATCTGCAAACTTGGTCAGCCATAGTCCTCCCATGTTAGCCTGTACCTCAGAGAAATATATACCGAACAAGAGAGGTCCCAGGACTGAGCCTTGTGGGATGCCACTTGTAACTGGTTTAGAGTCTGACATGGCACCTGCAATTCTGACCATGTGGTTTCTATCCCTGAGCCAGTTTGCAACCCATCTTGTGACATAGGGGTTGATATTTAAGCTGGTGAGCTTATTTATGATGGCCGAGTGGGGTATTGTGTTGAAGGCTTTTGCGAGGTCCAGGTAGGCTGTGTGGACTACCATCCCTTCATCTATGGCCTTGGTGACTGTTTCAAAGAAGTCAACCAGGTTCAAGAGGCAAGATCTGCCCTTAACAAAGCTGAATTGGGTAGGATCCAGTGTTTGGAGGTTCCCAATGTCTTTGTTTATGAGTTTCATGATGATACGCTCCATAGCTTTGCAGAGCAGGCTAGTCAGACTTATATGGCGATAGTTTCCGGGGTCCGTTGTTGCACCACCTTTGTGGAGTGGGACCAATGTTGCTGTACGCCATTCCTTGGGTACATATCCTGTATCAAGGCTGAGATTGAACAGTGACTTTATGTGAGGGTTCAGTTCTTCTTGGAGTTCATGTAAGACGCAGCCCGGGACACCGTCCGGTCCCATTGATGCTGTGTTTTTTGCTTTGGAGAGGGCAGCTCTCACCTGTGCATCTGTGATGTCAGGGAGGCTACACTCTGTTGGGATAGACATTTGCTCTTTTGGGGGGAAGGGGGGGAGTTTGCACTGAACCTTTCTGCCAGGATGTTGGCAATGTCTGTGGGTTCAGTGTATTTTTTGTCATTTTGAACTAACTCAGAGCATATCTGGGAGTTGCCACCCAGGTTCCTGACATAACTAAAGAAGGCCTTGTGATTATCTTTAGCATCTTGTGCAATTTTTCTTTCGAAGCTGGCCTTAGATGATTTTATGAGGGATCGTAGTTTCTTGCTAGTACTGATCAGAGATGCCTTCCCTTTTTGGGATTTTGCTCTATCCTGTAGTAGCTTCCTCCTTCTGTTGTATAGCTTATTTATGGCTGGGGTCCACCAGACAGGTCTCCTGCCTTTGGAGGAATGAGTCTTGGTTTTATTTTGGATAGCACGATCCATGCATTCCTGTAGGTGTCCATAGAAAGTGTTTGTAAAGGATTCTGCAGTTTGGGCCGTATTTTCCACTGGCCCGAGGGCTTTGAAGGATTCCACCTTGGTTTTGAGAAGTGTGAAGTTTGCTTTTGAGAAGTTCTTCACCATGGTTTCCTTGGCTGGGGGTGGGGATGGGATATGGATGTCCAGTGAGATTAATTTATGGTCAGATCTTACCAATGAGGGGTATACCTCTGGTATGGAACATAGAGTCCCCATGTTGGTGATGATCAGGTCCAATATGTTTTCCTTTCTTATGGGAGTGGTGACCAGTTGTTCCATAGCATTTGAGTTTATAAATTCTAGGAACCGTTGGGTGAGAGTGTTGGGGCTTGAGTAGTGCTCCCATTCTATGTTTGGGTAGTTGAAGTCACCCAATATAATGGTGTTTGGAGAGACCTTCATATTCTCCAGTGTTCTCAGGAAAGCCGAGTGGGGCTCCTGAGTTTGGGAGGGTGGTCTGTAGCAGGCTACAAACTGAAAGGCAGTTTTGCCCACTGTTAGTTGCACATGAATGGTCCCCGATGCTTCATGCAGTGCCACTAACCTGGAGGTGTGGGTATCTTTAATGAATATGGATACTCCCCCTCCTTTTGTGGTTCGGTCCAAGTTTTGGGGCCAAAAAGCATGGTATGAGGTATAACCTGGCAGTGCTGGGGTGCTCTCGGGAGCCTTGAACCAGGTTTCTGTTACTGCACAGATATCGATATTCTCCATACTGTGGAGAGCCTCAAGTGCGTGCATCTTGAGGTTTAGACTTCTGGCGTTGAGCAGCATTACCCTTAGTTTCTTTTTCTTTGAGTTGTCTATGGAGCTGGGTTTGTCTTTTGAGCCTTGCCTAAAAAAGGCACTATGGGGGTGGCAAGAGCCTTAGCCAGTATTCGAAAGCCCAGGGATGACAGGTGCAAGCCATCCCTAGCGAAGCAACGTGGCTTGTCGAGCATGTCATCCCAGGCTGACAGACACTGGATCCCCTTTGAATGACACCAATACTTTAGCCAATTGTTAAAATTGATCATTTTGTCTTTATACTGTGGCATCATTCTTGGTGAGGGTAAGATGCTACTCAAGGTCAGGATCATACCGGCCTGGGCTACATGATCAGAGAGCTCCTCTATGTCTCTTTTCATGTAGTCCAGGGAGGTACGTCTCAGGTCATTCACACCAGCATGGACAATGACAGAGTCATATTTGTACTTGCTTTGGAGTGACCTGAGTGCTTGTGTTATGTGGGTGATCCTGGCACCCGACAGGCAGCTTACAGTGACCTTCTTCTTGTTCAGCCTGGTGAGTAGGACGTCAGTGTGTCTGACAATAGAGTCACCTATTACAAGTGTATTAGGTGTGTTATTTAGCCTTAAGGGCTGTGACTGTGTGGCACACTGACTTTGTGAACTATGTGATACGTGGGTATTGTTGTGGGGTAGCGGTTGCTTAGATGTCTGCTTTGGAGGTCTCTGCATGGGCAGATTTTTATTTAGAGCCTCTGAATATGTTTTTGTGTGTTTATGTGTTTGGTTTTCTGTTGCGATAGGTCTATGTGAGACTGGATTTGTGGTGTGTGTGGTTACCTTCTCCTCCTGACTGCGCCAGTATTGGGTTGAGAGAGCTCAGCCTCCAGTTTGGCTATATAGTTGCATCTCTCTCATATATTTGAGCTTGTTGGGAGGAGGAGAGGGTGGTCTGTGTACATAAGGCAGTTGTAACATTGCCTCAAGATTCCCAGATTCACCAGCTGGACTGGAGAGTAAACCCGAAACTGACTTTTGGACATGCCAGAATAGTATAAGGAACTACTTTTTGACTGATCAAAAAGGACCAATAGGTAGCCAAGTACTTAAAGGGAGTATAAGAGGGTGTAGTGCTTTAGTTTATTAGTGCTTACTTATAAGATTACTTATACGAGCAACTGCAGGGCTTTAGAATGAAAATAGAGTGCTTACTTTGAGATTTAGAAAAGTTCTAAGGGAAAAAGTGAACAGCAGACTTTGTGGATCCGGAGCCGGGAATACTTTAAACCCATTTAAGCGGCGCTGCCTGATGCTGCGCTATGTGCAAAATCGTGCAAAACCGCACAAATGCGGGTTCTAAAGCATGGAAACTGAAAGAGATAGGAATTGACCCAGAGCGGCCAATAAGCTACTAGTTTCAGGGCTGAGACCACTCCTCCAGGGACAGATAGGCTGCTCAAAGCTCCCCACTCTCACTGGTGAACAGAGAAGCTTCCTCCTATCCAAGTAAGGATATGGGCAACACAGGAAACTATACCACAGTCCGGAATTCAGCAAAACCTGAAATCTGGACTAATCTAGTTCAGCAAAGGCGGGAAAAGAGAATATTTTTTTTGTTTGTTTTTTTCAGGAAACAGCAGAAAAACACACAGAAAACACTGTAAATGCTATAAACAGGCTAGCGCACTTTAGTGTGTAGCCTACAACAGTTATACAATATAAAAACAACTTAAATTGATATAAAACAAGTGCAAAAACTGTAAAAAGCAGAAGGCAAATGCAATTTAAACTTTTTGAAGCACAGATCAGTTAGAAATTCGCTTTTTAGGTGGGAAAAGGCAGTCGGAGCAAAAAAACAGAGAAAAAATACTTAAATCTGGAAAAGTCTCTCTTGGGTCTCTCTGTTGCCTGTATCACTCTGCAGGACACCACGAGGAGCTGTGCGGAGTTGTATACTGGCGCAAAACCGTGCAAATGCAGGTTTTAAAGCAGGGAAACTGAAAGAGATAGGAATTGACCCAAAACGGCCAATAAGCTACTAGTTTCAGGGCTGAGACCACTCCTCCAGGGACAGATAGGCTGCTCAAAGTTCCCCACTCTCACTGGTGAACAGAGAAGCTTCCTCCTATCCAAGTAAGGATAAGGGCAACACAGGAAACTATACCACAGTCTGGAATTCAGGAAAAGAGAATTTTATATATATATATATATATATATATATATATATATATATATATATATATATATTAATTAAATAATTGGTAGTTGCACATAATAAACAATGACATTTATTAGAATCAGGGACTTTTATTCAGTGGTATTAGTTTGTATTTGCTTCACTGGCAATGGCGTAAGTTATCATTGCTAATATTTAAAATGGGTTCTCATATTATCCTTCATTATTTCTGGTTTCACTCCTTATTTCTTATTAGTGATGACCATATGGCTGTTAGCAGTATACTTTGTCTGTCCACAGCTGTTGATAAATGGGGTTAACGCAGTACGCACTTGAAGTGTAGCTAATGCTGTGGGACTGGGCAGGGCTAAGAGTTAAACAGGGCAGGGTGCAGTCATGTCTCTTTGACCGTCATTAAGCATGTTGGTATATGCTCCTTGGGATATATTAATAACTCTGTGACACAAGCTGCAAAGGTAATTTAGTGAAAGAAAGTTAGCAGGTGATGCAGGTTTGAACTCAGATTGCAGCCTCACAGGTAAACATATGTATTTTACTTCCAGTATAACTTAGAACCTTATATAAAAAAAATAAAAAGGGGGGGGCAACGAATAGAAGACAAAGCAGAGTTATGGGGCGGCTGGTGGGGGAGCCAAGTGGACCAGCTGCATTAAGGGGTTTTGTTTATTACATTTGCTCTAATCTTATTTTGTTAAACTGGGGTTTAGCTGTGTTCTAGACCCCCCTCCCCCTCCATCCCTTTGCCTTTTTTGGGGCTTAATAAGGCAGTTGTTAGGAAAGGGCTCAATTGCTTTGGAAGCTATTGTTTGACACAGTTTTCTTTCTTTCCCCAGGTGCCTCAGCCCTGCAGCAGTTGAAGACCAGATGGGCTGCGATTACTACACAGGCAGATGAGCTGTTTCAAATGTTGGGGAGCAAGGAACCCATTGTTGTGCCCACTCCAAAAAAATGTTTTGACAATTTGCAAGGCCTGAGATACTGACAAAGAGATGTAAGAAGAGTACCAAGAAAGTGGCAGTTGCTGTGGACAAAGTTGAAGGCAACAGCAGGGAAAATGTAGGCACACGGGAAATGCCAGCAGGTAAATGAGGGTATTGTAACAATAATGCAGCTGTTATGCTATAATACTAAACCAGACCAGGATGAATTTTTACATGAATTTATTGAGTCCTTGCTGGAAAGTAGTAAAGGGAGATTAATTGACCTTGTTCTGGAGGAAGGCTTTAGAGTCTAGCTACAGCTAGTAATATGGAGTGTGCATCTGTTTTAATTAGCGACAATATTAATGTACTAAACTTAACAGCAGAGCCCTTTAACTCTTCTGCTGAAACTGTGGGTGGGCATTATTGATAAGGATGTCAGACTCCCACACATCCTCTCACCTTGGCTAGCAGAGAGCAATCACGCAATTTTAGCTATAGGTGGTATCCTAGTTGGGTGCAACCTAATAGCTGCACATATACCTAATTCCATCAAAGACAGGATAATAAAAGGGGAGCATGCAGACATTTTTGAATTAACAGACACTGATGGCATTCAGAGGCTGTTGGAAGCTGAGAAGACTGGAGCAAAAGACCTAACAGCAGTGCCAACAGCACTGGGAAAGATCAGCAAATGCAATGCAACAATTAAATCTTGGGATAACTGATTGGTGGGCTTCCTGTTATATACAGAGGTATAGTTAGAGAAGGATCCATTATTAGCTCTGCCTCTCATTTCTTATGTGCTGACTATCAGGGAGGCTCATTATATTGGGAGGCTGTTTATGATCAATAGTTTAGGAAGCTTAAAGCTCAAAGGAAGGAACTTAAATGGGACCAGAGACACACAGATACATGACTCAGTGTCATGCTGGAGAGGGTAGGGGGTCTTAGTATTAGAGTGGGGTTATTAACCTAAGAATCTAAGACACGCTGGTCATACAACACTGGCCACCATATCTGGTTAAACTGTAAATTTGCTCATTCATGCTCCCATTGTTGTAAGTTGCAAACGACTTTCAGTTGTTGGCAGAAAATAAGCCATACCAAGCTGTCAGTTGCTAGACCAAGCCTTGATGCAAGGACAACCCCCGACAGTTTGTGAGGGGAAGTGGGTCCTTTCAGGGATTCAGAGCTTTTAGACACAGCCATTCAATCAGGGCAACACATTCCCCCATTAACCTGAACACATTGGAGCTACAGAATTACCTTGATAAGGAGGCAGCTGCAAAACAAA
>NC_056727.1:483774179-483795702 GCF_019279795.1 Protopterus annectens
ACATATATTCTTAGTCCTGCTGACCTTCATTCCTCTTCTCTCTAGAGCATATCTCCACCTCTGCAGGGTCTCCTCCACCTGTTCCCTACTCTCACTACAGATCACAATGTCATCTACAAACATCATAGTCCACGGGGACTCCTGTCTGATCTTGTCTGTCAACCTGTCTATCACCATTACAAATAAGAAAGGGCTCGGAGCTGATCCTTGATGTAATCCCACCTCCACCTTAAACGCATCCGTCACTCCCACCGAAGTGACTATAATTTTAAATTAATCCTTGGCAATTATATCAGTCTGAATTGCCACAGATATGCTTCTGATATAGTAGGTGATAGTTTTAAGAATAAAAGAAGACTAAAAAAGTGTCTTTTTACATCACTAAGTGCCATTTTGGCCGCTGCACCATAGCCCTCAATATATTCCAGCACCCCTGGCTTAGGGTGGACTATGTGGGTCTGCAAAGATCTCAACATAACTTGAACTACGCCACAAATGAGTAATGATTATCTTAGAATGTTTCAAAATTTTGTTATCCACAATTGGCATACTGGGACAGCCTTACATTTAGGTCTTTAGTATCTTGGGGTATTGTGTATGATGTAGCCTTCTCCATACAATGCCACACCCAGGATAGAGGTTGTAATTTGATTAGGGTAGTGTGGTATGATAGTGGAGTTTGTCTGCTATGATACCCTGATCATTTTGGAATCTGGCTTCTAAACATGCTTGATTCCAAATCAGAATTTGTGCAATTCCTCATAGCATGATATGCAAATGAGGACTCATGCAAGTCCTCATGGGTTACTCCTAAGATATGTCTAAATCTGAAAGCCAGTCCTTAAAATGGAGCATTTGGGGGTATGTATAAATTGGTGCTGCATTGATAAGAAGGTAGTAGCTATGTTAAGTTGGTTAATACTTTGCTAATGATGAAGAAAGATGTGATTAATTTTGTTGTTTGCAAGAATATGATGGCTTTGTGTTAGAGTAGTATGTAAGTTTTCTGACATATACTATTTTCTACTTTATTGAGGTTGTACTACTTATTGACTGTTTTAATTTGTGATCCTATGATTGAAAAAATGTTAAACCTGTACAGCATTATTGTAATCCTGTCAGTTTGTTTCTTGTTTTTTATGCATTTGTGTTTACGCCTCTCTGCATAAGTGTGCAGCACCATCAGTTTTGTATATGGCTCCCCCTGCTTGATAACTGTAAACAGAGAGCATTACAAGGGGAAATGTCATCGGCATAGTACTATTGTTAGTCAACAGGTGGAGTTGTGTGCAATGATAATGGGTTGCCAAAAGTACTACAGTTCCCTCAACCTGCACCCCATTGTATTGGTTATGTCACATACCTTATAGCAGCACTTCAGTTTGTAACATGGTTGTCAGACAGTTATTTCTATTGTACTGTTTGGCAACCAGCATGCATATCTGCTGCAGAGTTCTAATGGCCTCAGAGGACACTGAAGTCTGCATATGGCCATAAATAATATGGTGCATTTACGAGTATCAAATTGTCTTATCTGTGCTTGAAATTATAGGACCATTTTGGGGTAGTGTTAGCACTTGTATTTCACGCAAATCTGTGTATGCCAGGGATAGTGTCCTGCATGGTTGACATCATAGTAGCATGAACATTAAGGCAGAAGTCCTCCACTATGCTGTTCGGATTATTTGAAATATGGTCCTAGATTTAGCTGACTTTTAAGTAAGCTCCCAAATCTATAGACCTTTGGAGACAAAACTTTTGTGTTCTCAGTAGCTGATGATGATATATATAGGAATTTATCCTCAGGTGACCCTGTCAACAGTCATATGGAAGCTGTAACCTTGCCATCACCTCAGCAAATGTCTCTTGAGACATCTCTGTGTATTTCCCTCAAGAATTTTTAGATACTCCAGCACTTGTAGAAACATCTATGACAAAGCTTCTTTGTCTAACACACTCACTTTAAGTCAGTCATTTTGAACAGATATTGTCTTGTTTTACTTGGCACTTTGCCTTCTGTAGTTTGAACAGCAAACAACCTTGCCTAATCATGTTTCTTTATCTTTTTTTACCCAGAACAACTACTTCTTGTTTCTCTCTGGAATTTTGCTGCGTTTTCACAGTAGCTTCTTCTTTCAACTTAGAAAGAGGTTTAGCATTTTTACCTTAGAAGAATTTTGTTTTGACTTGATTCTGTGTTAATGTCTGTTCAAATTGATATTGGTTTATAGGTTCATAGGTACTTACAAGACTATTGATCTATGAGGATCTTAAGAAGCCTAGCCGTATATTCCTATGGTAGCCCTTATATTTTGTGTAAAAATAACCCAGAAGTGGGCAGAACAAGGCTATGCTGGAACATTTATTAGTTGCCCCTGTCATGAGGAACATGGCTGCTAAACTGGAGGTATTCCCGTCCATCTGTCCAAATTATGTTTGAACAGAGTAAGAGAAGTACTTTGCTTTATGTGGAGTGGAAGATGGTTCCACAAAAGAGACATTCTCTGTGATACACACCTATCCCTCCAACATGTTGTGTTTATATTGCAAAGGTGATTGAGATACCTTGAGCAGGTGTTCACACTACCATTGGACTTGCAGATTTGTAATAGGTCTGGCAGGATGGTGTTGTTGAGGCTATATATGCAAGGCAGAGGTCACCTCTTAGTAGGCTGTAGGATACTGAGAGGAGACCAGTAACAAACTCTGTTTGGTTACAATAAAGGCTGTCCTCCACCTGATAAATTCCAAAGAACGAGCGAACCCGTATGAATGTTGAAAAAGTTTAATAACTCATAAAACCATGGTAACAACCAAAAAACAGATCTGTTCTTTGGAATTTATCAGGTGGAGGACAGCCTTTATTGTAACCGAACAGCATTGGAGTTTGTTACTGGTCGTTTCTGCAGTTGCTGCATATTTTGGGATACTGAGAAGAAAGACAAGCCTTTGAGATGGTCTGCATAGTTTTTCTGATTTAGGTCCTTGATATTTTTAGTGAAAAAGCAGTGTGGTTGCTCCAGTTGTGAAATGTGTTTGGACAGGTACATGCTGAATGGGACATTATATTCAATGATCGGCCCAATGAGAGCAGAATACTGTGGAATGATTACATCCTTGGACCTGGAAGACATACCTTTAGATATGAGATCTGCAAAGAAAATGACTTCCTTACAATAGTGGCCATGTGATGATCAAAGGACAGTTTGTTGTTGACATAGGTTCCCACATCCCTGACTATGGGATCAACTTTCAGGGGTGTGTTGTCAGTGTGATAGTTACAAGGGAGGGTATGCTTGCCAAATGATTCAATTATACATTTCTTGGCATTTAGTTTTAGTCCATTGTTTTGACAACAGCTATTTGTTTTGGAAAGGCTATCGTGGAGGATTTTGGTGTCCTCTGAGGAGTTTATTATGGTACTAAGTTTACAGTCCTCTGCAGACTGGGTCAGGCATAAACCCTTAACATTTGTTTTGATCTCTGCAAAGTAAATACCAAAGAGGAGTGGCCCAACAACTGAACCCTGGGTTACAACACAAGTGACAAGTTGCTTGGAGGAGGTGGTGTCACCCACACTAATATCCTGGATTCTATTTGTGATCCACTTTGCTATCCAATGAGTTACATAGGGATTTACATTTAGCTGGGAGAGTTTATCTAAGATAATGGAATCTGGGAAAGTGTAAAATGCCTTTGTGAGGTCTAGATATGCAGTATATATTGATTTGCCTTCATTCATTACTTCAGTAACTTTCTCAAAGAAGTTATTCAGGTTAAGTAGGCAAGATCTGCTTTGGACAAATCTGATTTGGCTTAGGTTGAAAGTTTGCATGCTACTTATTTCCTTATTTATTGACTCCATAATAGTGGTTTCCATAGCCTGACAGATGAGGGTGGTCAGGCTTACTGGTATATAATTACTTGAATCTATTGATATCCCACCTTTGAGTGAGGGGATGAGTGTTGTTGTTGTCGTCCTCCATTTGTCTGGCATGAAGCCAGTTTGGAGGCTGCTATTAAATAATCTGATCAGTAGGCAGCCTGGTTTGTTGTCCACTCCCATAGAAGTAGTGTTCTTGGCCTTGGATAGCACCTTGATGAGTTGTTCTTGGGAGATTTGGGGATACAGCGAGGAGAGTGGTGGTTTTCAGGAAACAACAAAAAAGTAGACTTAGGACTTCTTTTTAATCAGCAACCCACAAATAATTGAAGAGGGACTAGAACAGCATCTTACACTAGAGTATTTTCATATTCAAATAGCTATAAGTGATAGTCCATCTAACAGTCACTGCTAAGCTCTTGACTTGATCATTAGACCAATGTTTATTTGGGGCTACACATAACATGTTGAAATCCCCATTGCTCTGAAAATCTCTTCAGATGCATACCAGCGTAGTAGGAACCATTATCTGCGACAACAACATCTGAGATTCTATGCATCAAGAAAATAGTTTTCGTAGCTTTCAGTTCATTGATCACACCTCTGCTCAAAGTATCTTTTAGCTTCATGAACCCTGGTAACTTGGACTAATAGTCACCACCAATCAAATATGCATTTCTGTGATACTGAAGCAAATTGGTGCCAATCCTCTTCCATGGTTCACCAGAACTGTTCGGATTAGTACTTTCATAAGTATTACTTACAGGCTTTAAATCTCTTGCTTTAGTTTATCCATGCAGACATTCCTGGCCAAACTTACATAGCACAAAACCTCTTTCTTTGCACTAGATGATGTCCAAGTAACATTTGTGTATAGTTGCCATTACTTCGTTCCATTTCTGATTCATCTTTGTTTTACAATTAATTTTGTTTCTAGTAACAGTAATCATAGTAACATTACAAGCAGCTTTTCCAAAAAAAAAAAAGGATTATATCATGTGTTTTTTTTTTTTTACTTTTTCAATTTTTCCCCATAATAGCACCCACAAAATGATGCCATTGTAG
Organism: Protopterus annectens; assembly: GCF_019279795.1. Taxonomy (NCBI): domain Eukaryota; kingdom Metazoa; phylum Chordata; order Ceratodontiformes; family Protopteridae; genus Protopterus; species Protopterus annectens. The sequence goes on from NC_056727.1 coordinate 483,779,128, forward strand.
GTATTGCACAGTGGTCTACAAAAACATGCAAAGCATCCTAGGCAAGCAAAAAGGATACATCTTTCTTCTTTTGAGGAGCATTCTCTTACTTTCATAGTGGTTTTAGTACTGCATAATCATATATGTTAATTATGTATATTCATTTTCAATGCAAGGTTCTCCAATCCTTGGATGACAGTTTGAATTAGATGTAAGAAACTCATTCCAAGGCATTTAGCATGAAAATTCAGCAGACATACATTAAATTCAGTAATGAAACATTATACATTTAGTCTTTCATGATGTCCTGGCAGGAGTTTTCATCTCTAAGAAAGTATTCGGGGGGGGGTGTCTTTTTCAAAAAATAGAGTGCAAAACAGCACACTCCTTTGCATCAAAACCTGTATAATGTGGTATTGTAAATGGTATGTATATTATGCACAGTTTTAAAAGCTTGTTACACTTGCTTCAGAATGTGACCAGTATACTTTAATTTAGTACTACAATTTCACCTGCTTTGAACACTAAGCCTGGACCTGGTACGTAAATAATCTCTTCTTTAAATAAAAAAGTAAGGTTGCATTTCTTTCACCAAACATGAACCATTTTAAACATATTTGAAATATTTTCTTTCTATTTATTCTTAACACATGCCAGCCACTGGTGGGCTTAGCAGTGCTGAACATAACAGTCATCAGGAACACTACATATTTAGTTAAAAAAAGTTAAATGACATACACTGAGAGTATTTATGAGTATACTCACAGTACCTACCATTTGCACATACACAGAACCTGAGACATTTTATTTTTTGTTCATTTTTTACATTTAAACATGTTTCTTTACTTAAAGATAAATAAATTGGGATCCTGTGGAAAGCACCATAGCCTTTTGTTTGATGCCTTCTCATGAACGAAGGGCAAATATGCTAAATAGGCTGGCGCAATGGGGCAGCGTTTAGCATTGTCACCTCACAGCAAGAGGTTCTCTGGTTCGATTCTTGGCTGGTTGCCTTCTGTGTGGAGTCTGCATGTCCTCCCTGCATTCGTGTGAGTTTTCTCTGGGTGCTCTGGTTTTCTCCCACGTTACAAAGGCATGCATCTAGAGTGTTTCTCCCTGGGCCTTCGCTGAAAATTGGCTCGTTCAAAGTCAGACTTTCCCGGTTAACAAATGTTAAATAAATAAATAAATAATGAACAGAAAGCCTACCTATGTTAACATATTTGATAGTTGCATAATATCTGGGTCCCTATTAAATCATCGAACATTTCAAAGTTTTGAATGTCATATGGTCGACACCATATGATCGAACTTTGAAAAAATCGAAGGTGAAAGGCAATAGCTCCGTATGTGCAGAATGGGAAACTTTCCCTTTTCTGCACTAAAGTGCAGTCTCGGAGTTGATATATTTAAGTAAATGGGGGTGTGAGAGTGCTGGGGGGTTTGCCCCCCTGCTCAGAGCAATAAGGTAAGTGTTTTTTTTTTTTCTACATTTTTATTATATATTCGAAGATTCAAGTTTCACTCACATGTTGTCAAACATATGAGGTTCGAAATTTTGAAGCTTCAAATATATAATATAGACCCTAATATCTGTCTGTTGGCTTAGAGGTGCAGAAGTGGGTAATAATACTTGGAGTGCTGGTGCTGATATCTGGATGCTGTGTACTGGAACTGCAATTATTTAGTGTCTTACTAGTTGACTGTTCTGGTTTATCATTTCTATTTATTAGTTGTCGCTAACAGCATGGATTCCCTGGATGAACTACCCTCTATTTCCTCACCAAGGAGGGATGAGATTAAGGGATTGCAGTCTGAAATGGCCATTATGCGTGGGGAATTGACCCGGCTTATTAAAATCATGTTGCAGCCTAACTCTACAGCTGGAAAGGCTACCGAGATGACATCATTGCGTAGCACGCATCAGAAAGGCAGAGGCAACGACCTACGCGAAGGAGATGGCAATGGCGTTCCGGTTAGTCGTCCGAACTCTCATAGATCCAGTTGTGGGGATGTGGTATTACCAGCGAAGGTTTTGGAAGTCAGTAAAACTGGATCGGAAGTGGACTATCTTCTTTCCGGGGCCAAGCCAAAGAGAACTGTGCCGAAAAAGACCTACGCCTTCATATCCCACGATAAGCGGGGAGGTACTGTAAAACAACCTTATGTTCAATCTAAGGAGCGTGAATATGGGCATTTTAATTATAACAATTTTTTGGAGAAAGCATTCGACTTTGACGAGGGTGTGAAGGGAGATTATAACGCTAAGCCTCGCAATGTTGAGAATGGAGAGAGAACGCTCAAAGACATTATATTCTTATTTGGTAAAAAACTGAAGCTATTAAAAAGTTTACAGCTAGATAATAACTATCTTAAAAAATGCATAGACACTGGTATTGTACCCATGGGCTTGCGTTTTTTTAAGGTGCCCATGGGAATTGTGATGGATGAGAATAGTAAAAACGAATGCACTAAAATGTTTGATGGTTTCGGGTTTTCTTTTATGCAATTTATTATAAGATGCAATGACAATAGAATATGTTCTTTATTAGTTGAATTGGATGAATTAAATAATGTTATAGGTAATGATTTGTTATTTGATGAGAGTGAAATGTTTTTAAATGCACAATACAATTGGGTAGAGGGTCAAATTAACAAACAATTTGAAAGAAAGTGCAAGAAAATGCACAGGGACTTAGAACAGTACAAGGAAGGTAGAGCGTATATATGGGACAAGGAAGCACGGAAGAAATTTACACCTGTATATTCTGAAAAATGGAATAATAACAAACATAATTATAACAACAATTTTAGGGGCCAAAAGAATATTAGATATGGTAGCATGAATTATAGGAATCCCAGGAACGATGATGACTATAACCAAAAAACTTTTCCTGATTTTTTAGGGGAGAATATAGGATGGGACGAACCCCAGGGAAACAGACAACCAGGAAGGGACAGGTACAAAAATGGTCAGGAAAGAAGGTAGGAAACGAATTAGGTTCCTTAAAGGTATTTAATGCTAACAAAATTGTTAAGGTTAGTGATATCATTAGTACTTATGACCATTTTAACATATACAACTATGCAGGGGTGGAGTTGGAAAAGGAACATTTTACATTATTGTCCAAAGGGATGAAGTACATCCCTAAGGAACATTTCAATGTCACAGAATGTATAGTAGATGTTAAAAAATATATAAGGAAGTTAAATTTAGGAGTCACCTTTGATGGAAAATCTAATGTTATTAATAAAGAATTTAAGGTGAACAGTAACTATACACCACCTTTAAACAACCTGTTAAGAACTTTTGAAAAACTAGTTACCGACGATATATATAAGTATAGTAAGGTGTGTAGAAATACCAAATATCAATGTAATTTAACATTTGAGAAATACACTACTTTGAAACAATTGCAGGGGACTCAAATATAAGAATTATGAAACCGGACAAGGGGGTTGGGGTAGTACTTTACCCCACTTGTGATTATACTAACAAAATTCATACTATTCTATTGAAATCTGGTAACTATTGTATTTCATCTCTAAATGAAGTGAACATTGGATATCGAAAAATTAACCTGTATTTAGAGGACTTGTTGTTAGAAAACAGAATTGACCAGGACCTGTACAAATTCTTAAAAGTGGATAGTCCCATAATTAGTACTATAGTAGGGATACCAAAAATCCATAAAAATATTCAAGACCCTCCTTTTAGACCTATCATTTCTGGAAGTGAGTCTAAGTCTTTCCCATTTGGGAAAGTCATAGACAAATGGTTGAAAACGACATTTAAAAGTATCCAACATTTAGTAGCTGATTCATGGGATTTTTTAGGAAGGTTACAACCCCACATGGTTAATGAAGCAGATTGTCTCATTACAATTGATGTAGTCGATTTGTTCTCAAGTATTCATAAGGAAGAAGGGATGGTTAGGTTTGAAAAAAGCATTATGAGGACAGGATGTGTGTCATGGGATAGAACGTTATTGATATTAGAATTTATGGACTTGGTGCTTTCCCATAATTATATATTCTATGAAGGAGAATATTACAAACAAATTAAGGGAGTGGCAATGGGGGCCTCATGTGCCCCCATATTTGCTAATTTGGTACTTCTAGACTGGGAGAACGAGTTCATTATAAATACAAAATGGAGGGGGTATATGTCCTGCTACCTCAGGTTCCTTGACGATATTTTTGTTGTTTGGAAAGGTAGTAAAGGGGAACTAGAAGAGTTTAAGGAATATCTCAATTCATGTAGTGAGAATTTTAAATTTACATTTAATACTGACAAAGAAAGCATTCCCTACCTTGATACACTTATAACCATTAAAGATGGAAAGTTTAAGTCTAACATTTTTAGAAAGGCTACCTTTAGTAATTCATACCTACATTTTTCAAGCAATCATCCATATCTACAGAAAAGAAACATAATAAAAGGCCAATGCATTCGGGTGGCCCGGATGACATCAGATCCTGTTGAGTTAGACAGTGAATTAATGAAAATAGGGCATTTTTTTCAGACAGAGGGTATCCCTGGAATATGATATACGATATTACTGAATATGTAAAAAAATATAGTAGAACTAGGTATAAACCCCTGTTAGGTATTGCCAGTGAAAATGTTGACAACAATTTCAATATTAAGACAGAAGGAGGTAAATATAGTAAAGCGTGTATTCTAAGGTATGCACCCGAATGTGGGGTAATTAAAAACATAATTAGAAAAAATTGGAACATTTTAAGGGTAGATGAAGCAGTGCACAAAGTTGTAGGAGATACACCTACCTATGTGTATAGGAATGGAAACAATATTAAAAATCTATTAGAAAAGAAATCTACCATTAATGTTCCATCCAGGGTTAATCTAGGTACTAGAAAATGTGGAACTTGTTCACAATGTCAATACATTGTGAACAGTTCCAGTATTAAGTTGGAAAATTACAATAACTCTGTTATAAGGTTTAAGGATGGGAATTGTAGGTCCAAGTATTTAATATACCTCACTAAATGTACACAGTGTGCTTGTTTCTATGTAGGTAAGACCATTAGGTGCCTACGCAACAGAATATATGACCACTTGTACTGTATTAAGAAACATGATGAAAAAAATGCCTTATGGAAACATATTAAGGAAAATGAAAAATGTAATACTTTCCATTTTGGCATTTTAGAAATCATTAAACCCAATAGTAGGGGAGGGGACATTAAAAAAACAGTAGGTGAGAAAGAAACCAGGTGGCAGATACAGCTTAATGCATCTGTTTATCCTGGAATCAACGAATATATATCTGCAAAGCCTCTGTTATAAACACAAACAATTTTGATATGGGAAGTTTTTAATTAACTAAATGTATGTTTAAATGTATTTTTATTTGTCGAATTATTTTAAATAATGTTTTTAAGTATAATTAGGAGAATGTGTATTTAAAAGTATAGGGGAAGTTGTTAATATGAGCACTGGCACTTTAACAGACAACTTAATAGACACTTAAGGATTCAACCCATGTGACTTGGGGATGGGTTTATAAAAAGTCCAATTCAAGTATGAATTAATGTTCTGATGAAGTCTTTAATGTAAGATGAAAGTGCTTAACCTGATTTAAGTGTATTTTTTGTAATAAATCTTTTGGAACTTTTACAAAGAGACCTGTGGATTAACTTGGAGTGCTGGTGCTGATATCTGGATGCTGTGTACTGGAACTGCAATTATTTAGTCTTACTAGTTGACTGTTCTGGTTTATCGTTTCTATTTATTAAATGGTATGTATATTATGCACAGTTTTAAAAGCTTGTTACACTTGCTTCAGAATGTGACCAGTACACTTTAATTTAGTACTACAATTTCACCTGCTTTGAACACTAAGCCTGGACCTGGTACGTAAATAATCTCTTCTTTAAATAAAAAAGTAAGGTTGCATTTCTTTCACCAAACATGAACCATTTTAAACATATTTGAAATATTTTCTTTCTATTTATTCTTAACACATGCCAGCCACTGGTGGGCTTAGCAGTGCTGAACATAACAGTCATCAGGAACACTACATATTTAGTTAAAAAAAGTTAAATGACATACACTGAGAGTATTTATGAGTATACTCACAGTACCTACCATTTGCACATACACAGAACCTGAGACATTTTATTTTTTGTTCATTTTTTACATTTAAACATGTTTCTTTACTTAAAGATAAATAAATTGGGATCCTGTGGAAAGCACCATAGCCTTTTGTTTGATGTCTTCTCATGAATGAAGGGTAAATATGCTAAATAGGCTGGCGCAATGGGGCAGCGTTTAGCATTGTCACCTCACAGCAAGAGGTTCTCTGGTTCGATTCTTGGCTGGTTGCCTTCTGTGTGGAGTCTGCATGTCCTCCCTGCATTCGTGTGAGTTTTCTCTGGGTGCTCTGGTTTTCTCCCACGTTACAAAGGCATGCATCTAGAGTGTTTCTCCCTGGGCCTTCGCTGAAAATTGGCTCGTTCCAAGTCGGACTTTCCCGGTTAACAAATGTTAAATAAATAAATAAATAATGAACAGAAAGCCTACCTATGTTAACATATTTGATAGTTGCATAATATCTGGGTCCCTATTAAATTATCGAACATTTCAAAGTTTGAATGTCATATGGTCGACACCATATGATCGAACTTTGAAAAGTTCGAAGGTGAAAGGCAATAGCTCCGTATGTGCAGAATGGGAAACTTTCCCTTTTCTGCACTGAAGTGCGGTCTCGGAGTTGATATATTTAAGTAAATGGGGGTGTGAGAGTGCAGGGGGGTTTGCCCCCCTGCTCAGAGCATTAAGGTAAGTGTTTTTTTTTTTTCTACATTTTTATTATATATTCGAAGATTCAAGTTTCACTCACATGTTGTCAAACATATGAGGTTCAAAATTTTGAAGCTTCAAATATATAATATAGACCCTAATATCTGTCTGTTGGCTTAGAGGTGCAGAAGTGGGTAATAAAATAAGTATTTATTTTCTTTTTTGTATCCTGGCAGGCAATTAGATATAAATACTAAAATAAGACCTGCCGTTATCATAAAACATAAATACTAAAATAAGACCTGCAGTTATCATAAAATATAAATACTAAAATAAGACCTGCAGTTATCATAAAATAAGACGATCTTTGGGTTGGCTGTGGATGAAGGCAGCACGATTTTCTCATGAGTGAAGTTTTTCCTTCTTCTTTTTATTACTATTACTATTATCTGGGAGGCAACCAGATATATTTTTGAACTGAGAAACACAGTCACTAAATATGGAGAGGGGCTGGGCTGATTGTGAATGTAAGAAACATGTTTGTTTGTGAGGGAAATAGTAGCAGAAGTGGTAGCAGTATTACTACTACTACTATCCTGGCAGTCGACAAGGTATAGTACTGAACTAAGAATTGCAGTCACTACATAAGGGGCAGTGGGCTGTCTTTGGATGAAAGGAACGTGTGTTTTGCTATTTTTAAATTCTGACAATGTGTGTGAAGTAAGTTGGACTGTTTACTGTCTGGTTAATGTTTATGCGAAAGCGAAATGTTGAAATTGCCCCAGCATAGTCTCATTTTTTTGTGTGTGCGACTGAAAATCTGTCATCTTCTGGTGAGTCATTAAAAATTAATGATACAAAAATGGGAACGGGTGCTGGTTGTGAATGAAAACAACTTAACCTCTTGTCATTTACTCATTTTAAAGTCTGGCTTTGCAGGACTAGTTTACATTTTTATGAAATACTTTGGGGGTATTTATTCCCTTCTAGTAACTATGTGAAAAAAGAGCTGAAACTGACCCTGATTTCTCAGAATGTCCCTGATTCTGCCTTATATTTTGTGGTCTGTGCCTAGTAAAATTTGTGTTTTTTCTGGCAAACCATTGAGGATTGCATACGTGAAATAAGTGTGTAGGAAGCGCTGGCTGTGCATGAAAGCTACTTATTGAATTGTTTGCTCCGTTTTAAGTGTAAATTTGTATAAATCAAGTTGGATCATTTATTCTTTTGCCTCTGTTTATGTAAGAAAAAATTGAAATTGAAAACTGACCCTGATTCCACAGAATGTCCCTGACTTTGCTTCACATTTTTGGTCTGGCCATTCACTGAGGATTGCAGTTGCTAAATGGGGGGGGGGGGGGGCTGACAGTGAATGAAAGCAACTTACCCTGTTGTTGTTTGCTCTTTTTTAAGTTGGGTTATACAGGATTAGTGTGCATTTGTATGACATACACTGGAATATGACTGTTTATGTGAAACAAATTTGAAAATATCCCTCTTTTCACAGAAAGTGACTTTGCTTCATATTTTTGGTCCATTTCTGATAAAATATTTGTTTTTATTTATTTGTTTATTTATTTATATATTGACAATTGTTAACCGGGCTTGTGGCCCATTTTCAGTGGAGACCCGAGGGGAAAAGCTCCAGTAGTACATTTTAAACAAGTACAATTTTAAACAATATTGATATAATAGCAGTTATAGCAAAAAGATTCACATATGTTGGGTTAAATGCATAAAGTTAAAGTTACATTAAAAAGAAGCTAAGTAACAATTTTACATTGATATAGTTCAATAAGTCAACAATGAAAATTTTTTGTTTGTATAAAATTATGCAAATGCATAGTAGACACATTGGAGAGAGAGGTGTAATGAGGTACTAAGTATGGTCCTTTTGAGGGTATATAAAGGGAAGTTTTTGGCAAGTCATTGAGAATTGCTAAATGATTACTGCCATTTAAGAATGTTATATCATTTAAAAATGCATACCAGTACAAAGACTGCTATTCCAGCAAATGTCTAAGTAAACAAACACAATATCTAAAGTCTGCCTCTGATTTTTAGCCTTTGTCCCTTATTAATGTTCATTTGTGTTCCTGTTTCTTTCACTAAGAGGTTGAGAGGTATTATTTTTTTATCACAGTCAGATGACATGTACACAACAAAGTGGTTACAACTGCTGAGTGGGGACAGTGGCTGTTTGTTGATGAAAGTAACTTACCCTCTATCTGCTTGCTCAGTTAACCATTTGGCTTTCCAGGACTAGTATGCATTGGTGCAAAATAACTTGGAATACTTGTGGCTACAGCTCATGTAGAACAAAGCTGAAACTGAATAGGTCACATCTGCCTCTGATTTTGAAGAATGCTCATGCCTTTGCATCATATTTTTGGTCTGTTCCTCCTGGAATGTATCTGTGGATGAAAGTAACTTGCAATCCTGTTTACTCAGTTTAAACAGTGTGATGTTAGAGGGTTGGTGTGTACTTATGTGAAATAACTTGGAATACTTGGGAAACCGTGTATTTATGTGAAACAAATATGAAATATATTGTGTCCATAATTACTTAATTATTTTAACCACAATCATATGTCTGACGTATACAAAGTCAAATATAGGGCTATAATTGCCAGGCACAGGGGCTGATAGTGAATGAGAATGGCTGACTCTGGATGCCATGATGAAGTTAATCAATCATTAGTCTGGCTTTCTACTAGTATGCATGTGTATAAAGCAAGTTGAAAAACAATTGGATATTTAGTTGTATACAGTTAAGCAGATGTAATTGGTTGGTATGAACATTGATGGATTATAGAGACAGCAGTTTGGGTAGTATTAAATCAGAAACATTAATCCAAAAATGTACATTTATGTGTGTTAAAAAAAGATTGTGTGTGAAGGGGGCCCATGGTGTGAAAAACCACCCCGGTCCTAGGTACACTTACCTTCCACTAATGCCAGCATTTTGTTCTTTGTCAGTTTTCTGATATAGTTGACTGTATCAAAATAACATTACACAAATGATTCACAAGGACTGAGCAATCACAGGGCCTAAAGATGATCTAAAGCATATTTTTGGAATGAAAGTCTTTTTCATTAAAGACACTTTTTGGCACACTGTCAGGTTTCTAAGCACTTCAGTAGTTTAACCTTGGTTCTGTAATTGACTTCTCCTGCTCCCACATAAATTGATTCTTGACTTAGACATTTCTGGCTCACTTTTGGTTGGGTTATTCCCTGTTTATTTTCTTGCTGTTTTTTCCTATTTGCATCAACTATTGATTGTTATACCAAGGATAAGGCCTTGGCTTTAAAATGTTCAGAAAATTTAGCCACAAGACCACCCCAAGATACGCATGACATAATGTTGTATGCCTGGGGACAGATCACATGGAGGTCCAGTGTGACATCTTCAAGAATTATGATGACAGAACTCTTCAAAGAAAGGAATGCACTTTTCTTCACATTGTACAAGGAATGAAAAATGCAGGATTGAGAAGGACAGAGTACAAAATGATCAGGACAGACTGTCTCCCTTCCTTAAGGTAAACAAGAAAGAACCTTCTGCAGCTAGATCAGTTCATTCAGCCAGGGCAGGATATCAACCACTCTCATCTAATGTTTCCCATCTTGAGATGTTGGTGGTAACAGATGCAACTATGAGAAGAAGACTGGATAGCTTCTATTCAGAGTGGGCGTTATGTAGGTATATGGAGTTGGGGCCCTCCTCTTCCATACAGGTGAGGTTGGCTACATCTCTGCAGAGTCCCTTTTGTACACTCAGATTGGGACAAAATAATGAAAGCCTTCTTTGAAACTCAAATCACAATGAGTGCTCTCTCTTCCCCTTCTATATCTAAGGTGGTTAGAGAAGGTCCTTTCCCATCCACTTCATATGCTCTTCCTTGGACCTTGTTTCTACACTAAGAACTTCAGAGCTGACTATACACCCATGATCACCATGCCAGCATCAATGGGAATTTTCCCATCTGCACTGACCTCCTTTGTCACTGATGGTCTGGACATGACATGCTTGGTGCTGGGGGCCACTTGGGACTAATTCATAGATGTCAACAGTTCAGTGTTGACACTGGCTTTAACCTTCCCATGGTGCAGGTTTATGGCCCTCATGGTGCACGTTTTTGGCAATGACTTCATTTGCATTTGTACATGTTTTGCCAAAGCCTGTCTTGGAAGTTGCGATCAGCATTAGTACAAGGACTTAATATCACTGACGTGGCATTGATGTCACAGGTGTCAACTCTGGTGGGAGGCATAGGGAAGAGGGGGCTGTAATTTACTGGAAAAACTAGCAAGGAAGCCAAGGTATTGGGAGGAAATAATTAGAGAATGAAAGATAAAAGAACAAAAAAGAAGAAAAGAACACATTTGGACTGCAGGCTAGAGATCGCCTTCCCTATCAAGGATTGATAGAGTATAGACAAAGAGAAAGGAATAGCGGGATCCTAAGGGAAAGACCAGCACTGGTAGAATGTTTAGTAGAATCTAGAACAGAAGCTGCTGTTAAAAAAGAGATAATTAGTATAGCAGATAAAAATATTGCATGATAAATATAGGAATTAATCAGAAGAGTTTAGAAAAGATGGGGAGAAGAGACTGGATAAGCAACTCATAAAGAAACAATGAAAGTACATATATATATATATATATATATATATATATATATATATATATATATATATATAAAATATGTGTATACACACACACACACACACACACACACACACACATATATATATATATATATATATATATATATATATATATATATATATATATAAACTGCAGTGGTGGTGCTGCAGTAGCGTTGTCACCTCACAGTTAGAGGTTGCACGTTCGATTCTCAGTTAGAGCGTCTTCTGTGTGTCGACATGCGTGAATGGGTGTTCCTTTGTTGAAGGTTGTGCGTTAGGCCCGGCAAGCCAGCACGTAAAAATCTACTGCCAATCATTAGCAGACTGGAGTTCTGCTGTGGTGACCCCTAACCGGGAAAAAACGAAAGACAGTATATATATATATATATATATATATATATATATATATATATATATATATGTGTGTGTGTGTGTGTGTGTGTGTGTGTATGTATATATAAATATAACTCCCAAATATGCATCAAACACTAGAACATTTAGAATTTTTGCTTGGAAGTGTTTACATGGGTATTTTTATTCCCCAAGCAGACTCCAAAGAATTTTTCCTCAGGTAGATTGCAAATGCTGGAAGCATGATGGGGAACAAAGAGGTACTTGAGAAAATATTTTTTGGGAGTGTAATGAGTTGCCAGACTTTAAAAATTCCCATGCCCTGCAGGTTACTCTGTCAGAAATACTGGGTGAGCAAGTTGGTGTAACTAAGGAAATTATTCTATTGAGCTGTGCTACAGAATTGGATTTGCCTGACATAGTAAGGTCTTGTTGAGTTTAATTCTGATGGCTGCCAAAAAAGCAATTACTAGAAAATGGAAATCATAGTCCAAACAAACCATATTAGAAGTAGTGAATATAGTAACAGAGATTGTCAAAAAGAGTGAAGATGTCCCTCCAAACAAAATAAACACCAAGCTGTGCTGCAGATGTGACTATGTATTATGATACATTAACACGATAATCCATTAGCTTTAAACAATCTTTAATTAACAAAACAATAAAATTTGTTAGCATTTAGTATGATACATTAACAAAATAATTATGTAGCTTTGAACAACCCTTAATTAACAAAACAACATGACTTGTCAGCATCAACCAAAACCATATCATATGAGAAAACACTTAATCATTTAATCATTGTCTGCTCGGTTGCTGGTTACTGCATCTACCACCTGTTCTGGCCCAAATTTTACTGACCAGGGTGCGCCAACTGCCTCCTAGATACTGACTGACTGCCTCCCGTCTTCCCCTTTTATCTTAAATTCTTGCAAATCCAACCATCCTGAGCATTCGAAAGAGAGAGGGGATACAAGGGGGGAATCTTCAGAAGCCATTATGGTCTATACCCACCAGCATAGACTCATGCTATCCCCCCAACTTTTGATGCTCAGAGTCATTCAGCTTCTCTGTCCTTGCCTGAATACCAATGCTACAACCTTCCCTTAAAAAAAGAGGCTGTTCCAAATTGAACAGATCGCAACTCAACTCACTTAAGTAAATACCATCAGGCAAATAAAAATCTGGGTCCAGAAAATTAAAATTGGCATATTCAATTACAGTAAACGATGGAAACTTTGAAGCCTTGACAATCTTGCGGTTCACATACCTGCATGAAATTTCAGTGGTAATTGGCTTGCATGCCCCTGTCCAGTGAAACCTAGGAACAATGGCAGATCAAACTGCTCTCATGACTAGGAAATTGTTTTGTAAGATGTTTAAGTCTGCTATTATTTTGTTGACCAAAAATTTCTTAGGTCTGACTGTTAGGTCATTACCCCCAGGTCTATATATTTCATTGAAAATGCCATTGAACCCTCCACATCCCCTGTTAATTTATATATATATATATATATATATATATACCAACTCCGAGATCGCACTACAGTGGAGAAAGGACAAATTTCCCAGTCCCTACTGTAATACGATATCAGTAACAACAGTTCAGTGAATGGCATGTTCAACAAAATACCATTCAATGAACTGTTCTTTTGATGATATAATAGGGACCCATTACCCCCAGGTGTGCAATAATAATATCCAGTGAGGGGCCTCTATGAACTAAACTTTGCAAAGCAAGGTAGAAGCTGCAGCTAGGAAAGTCCTACGATGCCGTTCCATTTCACAAAGCAATCCAAAGAAGTAAAACCAGGATTTTGACCTTTAGCTTTTGCTCAGAATTTGGTGGCTGATTTGCAGGTGAAGGAATGGCCAATTATCCAAACTGATGGAGTATCTGAAAGGACAAATTGGAAATTACCTTATATAACTGAAGAAATCCTTAGACTTCCAACCCTCCCTGGCTAGGTCAGTTGTACTGCCAATACATAAAGAATGTGAAGAGAAGCCAAGAGCTGGAACGTCTTGACTGCTTTAAGATCACCTAATCATTTGGCTGCTGCATAAGTGGTTTCAGTGCATCTGCAGAGAACTATTCCTTCTGCCACAGGGCTACCCCATTGAACGGTCTCAGAAAAAAACTACACAGCCTTAATCTTTTAACTTCTTAGAAGGGTGAACCCAGTGATGGTTCCTTTTTGTCCCTTTCAATAAGTCAGCTAGACCCCTTGTAAAGGTCCTGCTTGGCTGGACCATCCTGCAAGCAAAGATGAGCATATCAAGTATGGATATGACTTAGCTCACTCAAAACTTTCTGCTGGCTAAAAATGCTTCGATCTCCCCTAATAACTTCCTGATTTTCTCCTTTGGCAACCTAAACATTTTAGAAAGGATGACAATTTCTTTACTTAGAAAAGTGATGCATCTTGCAAAGCTTGTCTTCTGCTAGTCAGATACCCAGTTTTGAGGACAACTCCATGAAACCTTAAACCCTGTTGTGTGTTATGTTTTCCTTCCCCTGCAATTAGGAAATCATCCAGGTAATGCACTGCTGCCGCTTTTGTCACTCTGCACTCCCGAAACAGTTGTATTGGGAGCTGAACAACTCTAAAGTGGCACCACAGAGGCGCACCCCATAGGCATCACAATGTCAAAGCACAAGAGCCCATTAAGTGAAAAGCCTAATCTGGGCCAATCTTCACTTCTGATTAGGAGGAGTCTGAAAGTTGATTTTATGCCTAGCTTAGCCAGACAAGGGACTTGGAACAATCTTATAATCTTAGCAACTTCGTCTACCATGGCATATTTGACCTTTGAATCTTCCTTCACTATGAAGTAATTTACAGAAGCACCTGGTGGATAGGATAGGTGATGGATTAGCCTAAACTAGCCTTCATTTTTCTTGGGAACTAAACCTAGCATTGAAGTCAAGAAGATGTCCCAGGGTGATATTTTAAACTGGTGGATAACCCTTCCTAGCTGAATTTCCTCATTAATTGTCTTCTTGGTAAATTCCTCCATGTGAACTGTAGACTTCAATTTACTAATTTATTGATAAATGGGGAAGCTCTGAAAGCTCTACCTTAGTTTTGCAGCTGCCTCCTTATCAAGGTAATTCTGTAGCTCCAATGTGTTCAGGTTAATGGGGGAATGTGTTGCCCTGATTGAATGGCTGTATCTAAAAGCTCTGAATCCCTGAAAGGAGCCACTTCCACTCACATACTGTCGGGGGTTGTCCTTGCATCAAGGCTCAGTCTAGCAACTGACAGCTTGGTTTGGCTTATTTTCTGCCAACAACTGAAAGTCGGGTGCAACTTATAACAATGGGAACATGAATGAGCAAATCTACAGTTTAACCAGAAATGGTGGCCAGTGTTGTACGACCAGCGTGTCTTAGATTCTTGGGTTAACAACCCCACTCTAGTACTAAGACCCCCTGCCCTCTCCAGCATGGCACTGAGTCATGTATCTGTGTGTCTCTGGTCCCATTTAAGTTCCTTCCTTTGAGCTTTAAGCTTCCTAAACTTTTGATCATAAACAGCCCCCACAGGCAGTTGAGGTTTTATTTAGACAGGACCAAAACAATACGTAAGACTGACCAGCTCTTCATTGCCTTTTCTGGGCCTAGAATGGGAAATTCTGTCTCCAAGGTCACTTTGTCAAAATGGCTAAGGGACTGCATACGTTTCTCTTATTCAGTTGCAAAAGAACCTATCCCACAAAATATTAAAGCCCATTCCACTAGATCTATGGCAGCTTCTGTAGCCTTCCATTCCAGGGCTTCTATGGATGACATTTGTGCAGCAGCCACTTGGGCTAAACCCCACACCTTTATCAATCATTACAAATTGGATGTGGTCTCCAGAAGGAGAGCTGCCTTTGGCTCAATGGTACTCAGGAACGTTTTTCCATAAGGGCCACTCAAGTATCTCAAGGTAGCTGGGGATTTTGTCCCATCAGTGATGAATGGAAAGAAGATTAACAACATCAGCTACAGAAGTTATGTCTTACCATAACGTTCCATCTGTGTTGTCAGTCTTCTTTCATTCATCATTTCCCACCCTCCTTCCCTCACCAAAGGCTCCTGGGGGATACTTTGGGTCCAAGTGGTGTCTTAGAGCATTTGCGCAGAAATGGCCTCTGCTTTACTTGTACAACATGGACAAACTTGATCTGAGGTAACAGGGAGAAGGGCACTGTGGGTAGAAGCTTAGCTCGAGAGTTCCGAGGGCTCGGAACTGAACCCATCAGTGATGAATGAAAGAAGATCAACAACACAGATGGAACATTATGGTAAGACATAATTTCTTTTTATTAAACGTTATTAAGAATTAGAAGTTATGTACTCACCATAATGTTCCATCTGAGTAGGTGTATTCATTTGTCTGCAACCTGTGGGTTATGGATCCGATATCGGATCCGAACCGGCATGGTTTACCAGCTATGGATCCAAGCTCTCAGCTCCTCCCCTCACCCATAATGCCCTGCTCTCCCTACATGACCTCAGATCGAGTTTGCCAACAGCATGAACACCCTGAAAAGGGTAACACATCATATGCAGGAAACTGAAAAGGCCAGGGGGATAGGAGGGCAGGATGGTTGCAGACAAATGAATACACCTACTCAGATGGAACATTATGGTGAGTACATAACTTCTAAATCTGAAGTAGGAGATTCATTTGTCTGCAACCTGTGGGACAGAGTCCCCAGCTACCTGAACCTTGGGTGGCCATCATGGAAGGATATTCCGGAGCACCGCGGAGCCAAAGGATGCTCTACCCCTAGATGTAAGATCCAACTTGTAGTGGGAAATAAAGGATA
>NC_056727.1:483796202-483878502 GCF_019279795.1 Protopterus annectens
GGTATCCTCTGGATATGATCTGGAGGACCCAGCGGTCTGATGTTATGGACTCCCATGCCGCTAGGTGCTCTGGCGTCCCGACTGCCTCCAGAGTGGAGCAGCCGGGCAACCCTTCAGGGCTGCTGTGCGGGCCGTTCAGAGAAGGGTTCTCTGGACCCGAAGTTCCTGGGAGCCCCTCTGCCCCTAGGGCGGCGTCCTCCCTGTCCTCCTCTGCCACGGAAGGACTGGTTGTCCAGAGCAGGCTGGGATTGCTGCGACTTCTGGAACCACATCTTCTTCTGACCCTTTTGGTTCCTAGAATAGGGCCTCTGGGGTACAGAGAAGCGGATTCCGACGGCAGACAGCGTCTTCCCGTCCTTCTCGCTCTGGGTCAAAGTGTCACGAACAGTTTTGCCAAAGAGGGCAGAACCATCGAAAGGGGCGTTCACAAACGATGCCTTGAAGGGCTCCGAGAAATCGCAATGGCAGAGCCAGGCCTGACGTGAGGTAACTAGGCCTGCCCCTGCGGCTCTAGCGGCACCTTCCATAGCATGGGACAGTAGCCGCATAGAGGTATTAGTGATGGACCTGAGAGTGGCCATACGGGTGGAGTGCAGCACTTTGTCCTCCTCCGACATGGACTCTGGGGGGGATGCAGCGTATTCTTTTATAAGATCGCGCTGCATCCTAATCACATGTGCCAGGTAGTTCAGCGCCCTCACTGAGAAGGTCGCTGAACTAAACATCCGCTTCCCCAAGCGGTCCATCATCGAGACTCCTTGCTCGGGATGGACTGAGGGACTCTCCTGAGCAAGTTCCCTCTTGGTGGCAGCCGCCGTCAACATGGCATCTACCGGAGGCCCCTTACTCCAATGGGCACGGTCAGCCGGGGGACTGAGAATACGGTCGGGCCTTTTTGGGATTGGCTCCACGGTGTCCGGTTCCTTCCACGCCCTGGTGGTAATGAGGTCCACCAGGGGGTCGGCAGGAGGGGACACCCAAGAGGTAGACGGGCCCACTTCAAATGCCTCCAAGAACACGGACTCGTCCGAAGAAGACTTGGGGGCAGACCACCCCCCCCTTATGTGGAGCATTTCCATGATGTCTCCAAATGAGACATCCTCAGGGGGTGATCTTGGGGGGGCCTTCCCCTTCCTCCAAGTCCGTGTCTTCTGTGAGAGACTCAGGGGAGTCAATGTGCCTCCTTTTGCACGTATGTTTGCGGGGAACATCCTCCGGGGGGCTGTCAGAGGACTCCTCGCAAACAGTGACCTGTTCCAAGGGAACAGCTTGGGACAAAGGAGCGGGCTGTCCCAAGGGCCGGATGGTGGAAGCCTGACCCAGTGCAGATGGAGCGCGGGACGGAGCCGAAGCAAGTGCCGGGGGTCCGGAGACCCTCAACAGGGCCCTCTCCACTACATCAAAAGCCGAAGGGGAGCCGACCTCGACCAATGGATCCGACAATCGGCTCCCCCTCAGATCCGAGGAGTGGATCGGGCGGGCGCCAGGCACTCGGATCCGAAGGGACAGTGCGCTCCGACACCAACGGCGCCGAAGGAGCAGTGATCCCCCCGGATCCGAAGCTCGGATCCAGGCTCCGAGAGGTCGGATCCGAAGCACTCGAGGGCAGGGTCGAATCGTAAGTACCAAGTACTATCGGGCGCCGACCCACCCGGCTCGGCTGCTCGGCTCAACTGCTCGAACCCGGATAGCGGGTCGGAGAAGGAGCAATTGGTTTAAAGAAAGGTCGAGCTCCCCAGAGGGGAGACAAGAGCACTCCCATCTGCATCTGGGCCTGGATGAACCTTCTCATCATCCGGTCCAGATCAGCGTCTGACAAGCTATAGGTCGATCTCGACGAGGCTACCGAGGTAGGCCTTGAGTGCCTCCTGGATAGCCTCGATGGAGATCGGGTCTCCTCGTCCTCAGGTCCCGGTGAAAAGCACACAGGTGACGGGCCGAGGAGGGGAGAACCAGCAGACAAGGAGGCCGGAGGAGAAGCCCGCTTGGCAGGCGGGGCCGAAACAGAGGTCTCGGCCCGCCGCTTATGGTGCTTCTCCCTCCGGTCCTTCTTTCTAGCTTCCCTCTCCTCTGAACCACTACAGGGAGGTTGAGTCCCAGGAGGAGGAGGGGGAGCCGGAGAGGAGGCAACCGTAGAAACTGTTCCCCCCGAAGGAGCAGAGGCCGGAGCCGAGTCCGGGGGCAAAAGTCCCGCCAAGACAAGCTTGGACCTCCGCTCCTTCAATGCCCTGGGGTTGAACCCTGCACAAATGGAACATCCAGAAGTGAGGTGTTCAACCCCAAGGCATCACGAGTGTTGCCATCAGCAGGGGAAAGCTTATGGCCACACTCGGAGCACTTAGAGAACACAGCTTTGGGTTGTTCAGACATCCCAAAGAACTAAAAGTTACTTAAACTAAAGGTAGAAGTAAAAGCAACTAACACACAAAACAGGCCCAAACACACACTACGCTACCAGCGAGGGGAGGGAAATTAAGTAAAAATAATATTAAAACACTAAATAAGTATAACTATGTAAAAGGGAATCCTAGACTTTCACTCAACTTTCACAACAAAAATTAAATTTTAACTGACTAAACACTTGAAAAATTCACTTAGCTGAAGAGCTCAGGAACACTAATCTGGTCACCAGCGCGGCAAACTAGATCTGAGGTCATGTAGGGAGAGCAGGGCATTATGGGTGAGGGGAGGAGCTGAGAGCTCGGATCCATAGCTGGTAAACCATGCCGGTTCGGATCCGATATCGGATCCATAACCCACAGGTTGCAGACAAATGAATCTCCTACTTCAGATTTATTGTTTGTTTACCTTTTGATCAGAACTATATGCACTCTGTATGAATAGGGTAAAAAAAATCCATTTTTTTGGAGTAAAACCTGTTGGACGACAATAAATGGAGAACCTACACCTATAATTCTCATTAAAAAAAAATAACAATATTACAGTGTATATATCAGAATATATAGTTTTCGTTTTCAAAGTAATGCAAGATTTACATTAAATTTTACAAATATGTATTATTGCTACTGTGATGTAAATGTAGGAATGTAGAAGTATGTATTTAAAATGGTAACAAACTGAAGCAGAGGGCTATGGGTATACACATATATCTATTTTTCTTCTAAAAATGCAATATGTAGAAAAATAATTTTGATACTCAGTTTGCCAAATAAGAAGAAAATTACAAGCACGCTGTAAAGAAACAAAAAGAGTTTGTGTGAGCCAATAGATAATGTAAATGTCTTCAAAGTAACGCATGCTTGTGTATTAGTAGGAGTGCAGGAAGAATTTTTGTGGCGTCTTGAACTCGCACAGTGTTTTACTGTACATTTTATTACACACTTAGTGCACGTTCAGTAAAACAGTTATTTTTTGAGGTGATTGTTTTTAGCACTCACCATACACAGATGACCTAAGTTTCTGCTCTTCCTGCCAAGTATTTGCTGCAAAGCAATACACGTAGTGGTTGAAGTGTGTAACAGCAATACACCCATCTTGCAGAATAATTATATGGGAATTTTTCTACCACATTTTCATCACTACTGTCATTTTAAATAGTTCGTAGCTCCAGGCTGACCTAAATCATACCTCTCAGCTGTACCTGATTTTCAGTGATGTCCCCGATTTTGAGTAGAGTTGCCACCTTTGCATCCCTCCATTTCCTGATATTATGCCATACCCCCTACATAATAATAACACAACCCATGCTTCAGGGTACCCACATCCCTTTTATCAAGCTGCACCCAGAAACACTAGTTCTTAAATGCCATACACAGTAACTGCATGGACAGCCTTTGATGATATGGATCCCTAGGCAAAATGTTTCAAGACAATCCCCACCCTCTTGCCTTCAATAACACTGGCATACAACCCAGTTTTCTCAGGTTTTCCAACCATCCTTCCCTTTTCATACTATCTGGAGTAATTTTGTTTTGTTTTCTCATACCTTGTCTTGTCATTTTGTTCCCTACATCCTTGTAACACATCCTAACTGGCTAAGACTGTACTGTAATAACTGTGGAGAAAGTAATTTAATTATGCTGGGGGGGGGTCTAGGTGCCAATAATCCCTCAGAAGTTCTGGGGTTCTAAATGTTCTGAAATTAATTTTATAGTTTTTCCACAGTCTTTGGTTCAATGAAGGCCTGAACAAAAATACGTAAATAAAATAAAAAATAAATAAATAATGACTAAGGAAAGAAACTGATTTTTTTTCCTTTCAAAGAAGAAACAGGCTATGTTTGTAGATCAGAGCGTGTGTTGTACCTTTAAGAGCCATTCCAGTCTGTGGGTATGTGCATATAAGTTCTGACAGGCAAGCAAGAGTGCCATTTTGAGTGATCAGCCAGACTGTAAGCATGTATGTGTGTAGCAGTCAGTCAGTTAGTTTAAGTTTAATGTTTCAGTAATCCATCCTAATGTGTTTGTGTGTAATTACCTACTTAAACGAATACCCAAGCCTCATCATCTTATTTGAATACACAAGGAAAATGACATGGTGTTAGAATGGGATCTGAAGTAAAACTTCTTCAAGACCATGAGCCACGCAGCCACAATCAGAGGAATATACAGAAGTGAGTAGTCCGAAGCTCTAACGATTCGCTAACAGGTCAGAAAGATAAATCCAGGTACTAAAGCTTGTTTAAATGATTTTTATTCAACAAATATAAAACAAAGCATTCAAAACATTTAAAATGATTTTCTAATTAAACAAAATGTTCAAAATTATGATGTATTGATAAAAGTACTCGAAATGCTTATGAAAATGTTTGAAATAACTTCCAAATGACATAAAATGTATAAAAAAGGGAAAATGACCGTATGTTTTCGCTATGTGCTTCTTTTTCATATTGACTAAAGCTATTCAAAATATCCTAAGTGTGCAAAACATTCTGAAGTGTGTGCAGTATTACAGTACAGTTATTTAGCAGAATACAGTCATTTCAAAGAGACTGTTGTGCAGCTGAAAATTTTTTCAGTACCAGGTTTGTGTGCATTTGACTATAATTACAAAAGCATTTTGTTGGCATGGCAGAGGGATTTCGCAGATCTGCTCCACTTTTACTTGATAATAATGTTGCTGAAAATTGGAAAGTGTTTGAGCAAGAGTACAATATTTTAATACAGGCTGCTTTTTTCTGATAAAGACACCTGTACAAAGGAATTGATTCTGCTTAATCTAACTGGTTCAGAAGCCATTGAAAGGGAGGATTCATTTGTGTGTGTCCAGGCTGTGTATGCAGGTGAGGGGGAAGATCACCATATTGTGGTACCGGCTGAAATGCGGAAAGACCCTGAGTGCTTAAAATTTAAATTTAGAAAAATGTGTAACCTCCAAATGAATATTACAATGGAAGGGCACATATTTTACACAAGAGATCAAAAGCCTGGTGAAACTTTTGCTGCATATATAACTGGCTTAAAAAAGAAGGCAAAAATGTGCAGGTTTGGTGATTGGTGATTTAAAAGATGAGTTGATAAAAGACAGGCTTGTGTGTGGTATTAAAGATGATACAGTGAGAAAGATTTTGCTTCAAGACAGTGATTTAACATGGATTAAGGCCATAGAGATTTGTCAGATATATGAGCTCACAGAAAAGCACATGAATATGCTTACAAATGAGAAAAGCATGCTTGCAGTGCCTTCCACTGTTAATGTTGATAGTATGCAGCACAAGGTTAAAAGATACAGGTGTAAGGGTGTGGCCACACCCTGGGCCTCCCTTGCAAAACCTAGAGCAGCTACAGTAATATCCAGGGCACACTCAGTAAAGCAGAGGGGTGAGTCAGCAAAACTTGTAACAGGCCTTACAGTCATAATTGTGGAGGAAGTCACGAGCCCAAACGAGAGAAGTGCTTAACATTTTATCAGCAGTGCTACATATGTAAAAAGTGGAATAATTTCAAAAAATTCTGTAAATCAAAAGGGGTATATTATTTTATTAAAAGAGAGCATTCAAAGAGGCAAATCGATCAGTTAGAAAGCTGCGACCCTACTTTTTATGTTGATGGTGTGTCTTTGCTTGATGAAAGAGTCAATGCATTGGATTTTTTGCCAAGAATGAAGTATTTTGTACTGTTCTGATTAATGGGAGACCTGTAGAGCTCAAGGTCGATACTGGTTCAAAGTGCAATGTTATGTCAGCAGAAATGTTTGCCAAAGTAAAAGTTGGTGAGAAACTTGATCTGGCAAAGTGTGCGAAGCTTGTTGCTTATGGTGGTAACGAAATTCATACTGAAGATTGAGTATTGCTTTCATGTTATTCTGCTGGGAACAGCTGTGACTTGCAATTTTACATAGCCAAGAGACACGTGCGGTCATTGTTAGACCTCAGTGACAGCTTGAATATGGGACTGCTTTAATTTAATGCAGAAGTGCACCATGTAAGCACGTGTAACAACAAAAGTTTTGCATGAACTATTTTTTCTGACTTGCCAATCTTTTGAAAAGTCAGGCAAACTCCCAGTTGTGTACTCCATGAAGTTAGACCACATTGTCAGATCAGCACGAAAAGTTCCAGTAGCCATGCAAGGCAGAGTCAAAGCTGAGCTAGACAGAATGGGGCATCAAGGAGTAATTTGTCCAGTAGAACCAACTGAATGGGTATCTTCCATGGTGATAACTCAAAAGAAAAGTTCAGATGATATTAGAATATGTATTGATCCAAGAGATTTGAACAAAGTACTAAAACAACCTCATCATCCAATGTATACAGTCGAAGAAGTTGCCGCACTTATGCCAAATGCCACTGTTTTTTCTGTCTTAGATGCAAAAAGTTCATTTTGGCAAATTTTGCTTGACCAAAAATCTTCATTGCTATCCACTTTCAGGACACCATTTGAAAGGTACAGATTTTTGAGAATGCCATTTGGAATATATTCTGCCAGTGAAGTCTTTCAACATGCAATGGAGCACATTTTTTTCTGGCTATCCATGTGCTATCATAGTAGTTGATAGTCTTGTTGGAGGCAGTCGTGAACTCGAACATGATAGAAACCTCAGGAACGTTGTGGAGTAAGCTCGTGAAGTGAATCTTAAGCTAAATCCTCAGAAATGTAAATTCAGGCTACAAGACGTCACTTATGTGGGTAATTTGTTTACCACCTCAGGCTCATG
Organism: Protopterus annectens; assembly: GCF_019279795.1. NCBI lineage: Eukaryota > Metazoa > Chordata > Ceratodontiformes > Protopteridae > Protopterus > Protopterus annectens. Next base: position 483,803,319 of record NC_056727.1, read on the forward strand.
ACCAGATCCTTCCAAGCAAACTGCAATTTTTGAGATGCCAGCTCCAGACAATGTAATCTCCTTACAATGTTTTGCTGGCATGGTCAACTATTTGGGCAAGTTTATTCCAGATCTGAGTGACCTTTCAGCACCACTAAGAGAGCTGATATGCAAAGATGTAACTTAGTCCTGGTTGGAACAACACCAAAGAGCATTTAATGTCCTGAAACAGAGAACTGCCAGTTCACCCACCTTAAGATATTATGATGTTCACAAACCTGTAACTCTTTCTTGTGTTGCTTCGAAATTTGGTCTTGGTGCAGTTATTCTTCAAGAGGGCAGACCAGAAGCCTATGCATCTAGAACTCTAACCTAAACTGAAATGCAGTATGCTGAAATAGGAAACAGAGCTCCTGGCAATTGTGTTTGCATGCTTGAAGTTCCAAGATTATATTTATGACCGACCTATTTGTATTTAGACTGAACAGCAACCTTTGGCCACTATTTTGAAAAAGCCAATGCACACAGCTTCTACAAGATTACAATGCATGATGTTGAAATTGCAAAAGTACAATTTTCACTTGGTCTACACAAAAGGCAATCTTCTCTGTCTTGCTGATACTTTATCCAAATCACCCAGATAAACCACTGAACAGCATGAAATTGAGAAACCTGATTTTGAAGTCATGGAAGTGAGAAAATTTTCTTCCACACATCTTGATGAGATTAGAACTCACACAGCTTCATATCCAGTTCTCCAGAAGCTCAACCACTTTATCAGTCGAGGATGGCCGTCAAAGCAGTCTTTTTTACCACCAGACGTGCAGCACTATTTTCCTTACAAAGATGAGATTTTGATGGAAGATGGTATCATCATGAAAGGTCCAAAAGTGATTGTTCCTAAATCCTTGCAACAAGAGCATATTAAAATCTTGCATCGTGGCTACCCAGGAACTGATTCTACCAAAAGAAGGGTAAGAGGACTAGTATTTTGGCCTTCTATGTCAAAAGATATTGAGAAAGAACTTTCAACTTGTTCTGTTTGTAATAGTACTAAACCGAATCAACAAAAAGAACCACGTCAGCTAAGCCAGATTCTTGAACTACCTTGTTCGACACTAACTACAGACATTTTCGAATGGAATGGTCAACATTACTCTGTGTTAGTAGACTCTTATTCATACTGGTTCGAGATTGACCTACTTCCTAATATCATGTCCAGCACCATCATTACGAAGTTGAACAGACATTTTTCTGTCCATGGTAGTCTGCACAAAGTCATTTCTGACAATGGTGCATAGTTTACAAGTCAACAGTTAAGCGATTTGTTGAAATGTGGGACTTTGTTCATGTTACTTGTAGTCCTGAATACCCACAATCGAATGGCCTGGCTGAACATGCAGTTCAAAGTGCAAAATAGCTGCTGGAGAATTCTAAACGAGACCATACTAATATTTTTCTTAATCTGTTTTATCTCAGGAACATTCCTCATGACAATCTACTTGGTTCACCTGCCCAGAGGTTAATGTCGAGACAGACCAGAACCACATTACCAAGCAGTGACAATTTGTTAACTCCGAGTGCTAAAAACAACAAAGCAGTAAAAGCTCAACTCCTAAAGAAGTGTTTGTCCCAAAAGCCCTACTATGATAAAACCAGCAAGCCACTGAATCCATTAAAAGAAGGAGAGATAATGAGGATGCAAATAGCAAACGGATTTGACCCCATGGGACTTGTAAGACATTTGTGTGAGGAACTGAAATCGTACATCATTGAGTCGCAAGGGATGGAATTCAGGCGTAATTGGAAACATTTACTACTGGTGTCCGAGCCAGAGTTACAGCATCCTGCCTGTAATAAAGACTAATTCTCAGAGTGATTTGTCCAATGTTCCTGTTCCAGAGAACATTTCAACATCTGCTCCTGAAAATATCCCTAATAATCCTAAAGAAGAACATTCCGGTCAGGTCATATGTCAAGACCTAATCCCTAATACACTGCGACCTGGACATGATCGTTATTGTTTGTATATATTTGTATAATTTGCACGCTTATCCAACTGCCATTTTCATTGCAGAGCAGAATAGTCAAAGAAGGAGGATGTGGATCAGAGTGTGTGTTGTACCTTTAAGAGCCATTCCAGTTCGTGGGCACGTGCATATAAGTACTGAGCATGTGCAAGAAAGAGTGCCCTTTTGAGTGAGCAGCCAGAGTGAAAACATGTATGTGTGTAGCAGTCAATCAGTTAGTTTGTTTAAGTTTAATGTTTCAGTTATCCATCCTGATGTGTTTGTGTGTAATAAACTACTTAAATGAACACCCGGGCCTCATAATCTTATTTCAATACACAAGATGAACGACAATGTCCAAGGCTTAATATTGGAGGTTGATGACATAGTAGTTTCTATAAAACTGAGTGGCAGGTATCCATAAAGTTAAGAATAAAATCCTTGCAAGAATAGATAAATCACATCTGGACTGACTGCCCCCCCCCCCCCCCTGCACCTGTATTGTATTAAATTGGGATGAAAGTGAAAAGACAAATGAACACAGTCATGTATTTCAAGTTGCTGCTATCATATATCTACACAGCATGCCTCATCAGCCCTAACATCTTGCCTAGACTACCAAAATTAGCCATTATTGTGTGCAATGCTGATGTCTGGCAGTGATACAAAATGGAAGACATTATGGCCACTTTCTGTGTACTTCTCTGAAATCAAACTAGGATGAAAGTGAAAGAACAAATTGAGTACAGCAACATACTTCAACCTCCTGCTGTCAACTGTACATGTGCAATGTCTCATTTCCCTTATACCTGTTTGATAACCAACTGTATACACTGACTTCAACTGGGAAGAAAGAGAAAAAAATAGCATCGTAATGCATTCCGACTTGTTGTTCCCAACACATTACACTTGCTGTAGACAAGGTATATTCACCTTCTGTGCACTTCTGAAGTTTGTGAGGAAAATTAAAGAAATAGTGATCGCAGTATCCCTAGACTCCACTTAACACTATAGCAATCTATGTGTCCATCTCTGAGCGAGTTCAGTTTTAGACAAGGTGGGGCCCACAGCTGAGGACCCTGCTAAGCCACTTATACAGTCAGGAATGATGGCTCCCAAAGCTCTGAGGTTCTAGATGTTTTGTAATGCATTTTATGCCTTATTTCTTCACTAAACAGGAGATTAATGTATGCATCTGCCAATATTTTTACACACATACACACACACACACACACACACACACACACACACACACACACACACACACACACACACACACACACACACACACACACACACAGGCACTGCTCCTGAAAAGCCAAATCTGTCATTAGATAGACGGACACATAACATGTTTTCTACACAAATTGAAAGATCATGTATTCATCTATGGTATATATATGTGGGGTATTGGAGAAAACAAAAGTACCTAAATAATACCCACACGAAGACAATAAGGACATGTAGACTCCACACAAATGAAACACAGACAAGAACACAAACAGGGAGAAAAGTGTTGTGAGATGGCAACAGTATTTACTGTGTCACTGTACAAATGATGTGTTCTTTTCCCACACATTTAGCCCGTTCTACCAAAATAGCCAGTTATTGTATGCAATGCTGATATTTGACAATGATGCCAAATGGAAGAAATTATGGCCAACTTGTTGCTCTTGTACACACTTCAAACCCCACCTCCCTGACACACAAGCATAAGCCATAATGTTTTTACACTGCATTTGAATCCATCTGTCTACTACCCCTTTTTCATTTTTTGCACATGGAGTTGGGATGTCACTTCAACAGTGACAATCATCAGGAGTCAGTGTTCATACCACCAGGTGGCTAGCTCTTCCACTGTTATTCTTCCACACCAAACACATGCACATTTATACTTATGACCAGTTTACAGTGTCCAGTCTACCTACTGCATGTTCTTGGAATACGGGAAGAAACTGGGGTACTCAGACAAAACCCACACAAACACAAGGAGAACATGCAGACTCCACCTGGATGACACCCCATCCAAGAATCAAACTTGAATGCAGATGGGAAATCCAAGTGAAACAGTAAACATTTTAGGAAACATACTTCAGAAAAGTATTGGCTCTCAGAATGATTGAAAATATTTTTCATGTATTCACCATAACTGGATTTCCTGATAGAGATCCTGATTTCTTTATTTCATGATAGAGATCCTGATTTCCTGACTGTCAGGAAAATTCCCTAAGAGGTGACAACCCTAATATTGACTCAAATTTTAGATCTGCCCCTCTTAAAACTGGTGACTTTTGGAGAAAAAGTGGTAAATTGCACTTAACAAATGTTTGTCTTTTTGGCTTTTCCCAGTTAGGGGTCGCCACAGCGGAACTCCGATCCGCTAATGATTGGCAGCAGATTTTTATGGTGCCGAGTTGCCAGCCCGATGCCCAACCATGGTAATTAGAGTCATGTATATCTTTTATCTCAGAAAATGTACATTAGTTCATATTCCCTTATTCTATTCATATTCCCTTATTCTGTCAATGTCTTAGGTTAATAGTGTTAGTATTTTAAAAGTGTCCCTGATTATCCCTGATTATTTCCGGATTTGTCCCTGATTCTGTTGAGATTTGTCCCTGATTGGTTGAGAGCTATGACCCAAACACTGATGCATTGCTGCCAACAGCTGGAAACAGACTGAAACAAGGTTATGGAAACATAATGCACAATGATTTTTCAGCACAGGTAATCATCACAACAATTGATAATTTGCTTATTACGGACTCCAGCATCATGCATACCTCTCAAGTGTACCTCATCACGAGGAAAGTTCCTTATTTTGCATTTAAAAAAATAAAGGTTCTTAGCTGTTTCCCATTGAAAGGGTCTGTCATACATTAATTTTCCTAATAATAGACATACTAAACAATACCCGCGGTGGTGGTGCTGCGGTAGCATTGTCGCCTCGCAGTAAGACGCTGTCCGGTTCGATTCTCAGCTAGAGTGTCTTGTGCATGGAGACATGCGTGAATGGGCGTACCTTCATTGAAGGTTGTGTGTCAGGGCTGCTAACTCGGCACGTAAAAATCAACTACCAATCATTAGCGGACCGGAATTCCGCTGTGGTGACCCCTAACCGGGAAAAGCCGAAAGACGCAACAACTAAACAATACTGCATCACATTAATTTACCCAAAGAACATATTTGTATAAATTACCACATTTAAATCATCCTATGGGTTCTCCAGTTGAAAATGTTAGTATGTGTTCCACATTTTGTACATTTTTACAACTTCCACATTATGAGGGGCAGTGTTCTACATTCTGGGGATGGAAAGTTGAGAGTTATGGCACTGTCTATTTGATAATGTGCTTATATTTTTCCATAATTTTGTCACTCTCTGGTTTCTTAAACGTGTTTCTGAGAAGTATCTCACATCCCTCTTGGAAGCAGGAAGAGTTATGTGCTATTTGGTAATTATTTATTTTTTTTGTTAATGTACAGATTTTTAGCTGGATGCTCCAGTTTTTCAAGGGCTTTTATTCTAATTTTCAATGTTTGCAGGTTGAGAGGTAGGGATAAGGTTGCCACATTTCAAAGAGACAAAAACTTGACAAAAGCTCCACTCTTTGCCACCTGTTACCCCGCTGATTTCCATAAGTAAGTGTGTGATGCTTCTCTTTAATAATCATGGTAGCAATACTTTTGAAGAAATAGTAAATAATATGTTAAATGCAACAGAAACGCAAATGCAGACTCATGCTGCTCATGTTAAAATATATTTGTATTATTGTTTTGGAAACTAGTATATTTGTTGAACTAGGATGACTTTTTGGATCTTGAGGATATTCCCTTTAGAAATTAACTGGGTCAAATAGAAGGATTTCTGGACTATAGATAACATGATCAAATGAGAGGGAGTTGTCCACAGAAGTAGTAAGTGTCTTTATTACCATTTCTGCTTGAAGAGGTGTACCATTTCTAACATATTAGTTGGGAGCAGCCTTTTTGCCGAATGCTACTTTGCTGCACTTTTTTGAATTTAGCTTGACAACATTTTCAGTACACCTGTTATGCGCATATTCCAGAACTTATTAGAACTGTTTAGTATCAGTAGATTATAGCAATAACCCACGCCTGGGTGTGGGTAATGTGGGATTTACCCACGGTTGGCGTGGTTTGGTCCCGAGGGACCAAACAAAGACAACTGTGGGTAAATCCCGCATTACCCACACCCAGAAGTGGATTATTGCTATTATACTATGACATTATTTAAGAAAAGAAACAATTACTTTTCTTAAATAATGGCATTGTATAATGCCTCTTTGCTGCCCTTCCGCAGCTGTCTGGCATCCGCGTCAGTTCTGATGTACTGCGTATGCCTACGCAGTACATCAGAGCTGTGGCCAAAAGCAACGGAGAAAGCAAGATCTCCGTTGCTTTTTTACTGTTTCGCTATGTTAAATGGGTTTAACATAGCGAGACAGCTTTAAAATAAGCAACAGAGATTTCCGTTGCTTATTTTAAAGCTGTCTCGCCATGTTAAACCCATTTAACATAGCGAAACAGTAAAAAGCAATGGAGATCTTGCTTTCTCCATTGCTTTTTTTTTAAACCTGTCTCACTATGTTAAATGGGTTTAACATAGCGAGACAGCTTTAAAATAAGCAACGGAGATCTCCGTTGCTTATTTTAAAGCTGTCTCGCTATGTTAAACCCATTTAACATAGCGAGACAGGTTTAAAAAAAAAGCAACGGAGAAAGCAAGATCTCCGTTGCTTTTTACACACTGTGTCACTATGTTAAAGGAGTTTAACATAGTGAGACAGCTTTTAAAAAAGCAATGGAGATCTCCGTTGCTTTTTTTAAACCTGTGTCGCTATGTTAAACTCTTTTAACATAGCGAGACAGTGTTTTAAAAAAAGACTTATACTAATGGAAAAAGTCCGGGCGACCGGACCTTTTTCCATTAGTATAAGTCGATTTACAACGTGCACGCTGGCCAATCAGCGTGCACGTTTTGGAATATTAATGGGGGGTCATGGTATAATAGCAGATAACAGCACCCAGCCTGCAGTCATCAGTAAACTTGGTCAACCGCACTTCTGGTATATTGGCTTTGATGTCTGAAAAATAAATGCCAAACAGGATATGGTCCAGCACTGATCCCTATGTTATCCCACTAGTTAAATTTTTTATGTCCAGACAGGGCACCAGAAAATTTCACAACTTAGGATCTGTTGGAAAGCCAACTTGCAAACCAGCAGACAGGGTCTATATTACCTCATCAAAGGATCGGATCACCAAATGGAATTTCATTAGAAATGCCGTTCATCAAACCTCCTTCATGTGGGGGGCTGTGCACACCTCTAATAATATATACCAACTCAGATACTGCACTACAGTGGGGAAAGGGCAAATTTCCTAATCCCTACGGTAATGCGATCTCAGCCCGAATGGTTAGACGAATGGCATGTTCGATAAAATGCTGTTTGATGATCCGATCCTTCAATGACTTAATAGGGACCCCAGCAGACAATGTAGTTGTTTACATTAAGTTTATCTAATTTTTTTTCAATAATACCAGTGCAGGGGATAATATCAAAAGCCTAGTCCAAGTTGAGATCAGCAGTGTGCATGGTATGACCACTGAGCACAGCCTCTCTAATCTTTTCTTAGACACTTACTAAGTTCATAGGTAGGTACTAGACTATTGGCCCTAGGGCCTATACAAGCCTAGCCAAAAAGGTACCCTGGCTTTCGCCACCCAAGAAAATTATTTTCCTGTGCCCCTGTCAAGCAGAACCACAGAAGTGATCCCCAGGGTGAATTTCCTATTACCCATCCAATCATCAAGATTTTTCTTGAAGAGTGCTAATGAGAAGCTCTGTTTGACATAGATAGCTAGTCTGTTCCAGAGTATGGGAAGTCTCTGGGACAGGAATTTATCCCTCCAGCATGTTCTGTTTATTGTGGTGACAAGGTTTAGGTCCCTAGAGCGTGTAGCTCGGAGGGATTGGGATTTCATTAAGTGGAGCATGTCCAACAGCTCTGGGTTTGACATAGCTTTGTATGTTAGGCAGAGATCGCCTCTGAGTAGGCTATATGCTACGGAGTAAAGCTGGAGTTTTTTGAGTCGGTCTGCGTAAGGCATCTGTTTGAGGCCAGTAATCCTCTTTGTGAGGTATTTTTGCGGCCTTTCCAGATGTTGTAGATGTCTTGTGAGGTACATACCAAAAGGGGCATTGTACTCTATAATGGGTCTAATGAGTGATGAGTAGAGGGGAACAATGACCTCTTTTTTTCTGGATGAGAAACCTTTTGCGATGAGCTGTGCCACGTAGAAGGATTTCCTGACCACTGTGGCGATGTGATTATCAAAGGAGAGACTACTGTCCACCTGTGTCCCAAGGTCTCTTATGACACTTTCAGTTTTAAGTAGACTACCACCTATGTGGTAGTTCATGGTACAAAGTTTTTACCAAAGGGGATGACAATGCATTTTTTGGCATTGAGTTTGAGACCATGGCTTTGACACCAGACATCTGTCTTAGTGAGGCCCTTTTGTAGGATGTCCACATCGTTAGGAGTTTTGATTATGGCTCCTAGTTTGCAGTCATCTGCGAATTTAGTTAGCCAAAGACCTTCTGTTTTAGCCTGTACTTCAGAGAAGTAGATACCAAACAGGAGAGGACCCAGGACTGAACCCTGTGGTACTCCACTTGTCATTGGTCTGAAGTCTGATTTGGAGTCTGCTACTTTCACAGTATGGGTTCTGTCGGTAAGCCAGTTGGCAACCCATCTTGTAACATAGGGATTTATACCTAGTTTAGTGAGCTTATCTATAATTCCAGAGTGGTGGATGGTGTCGAACGCCTTGGCGAGATCTAGATAGGCTGTGTGAACCACCTTACCCTCATCTATGGCTTTGGTGACTGCTTCAAAGAAGTCTATCAGGTTTAGGAGACATGATCTGCCTTTTACAAACCTGAACTGTGTGGGGTCCAAAGTTTGGTGATCTCCAATGCCTTTGTTTATGAGTTCCATGATGATACGTTCCATGGCCTTGCAGACCAAGCTCGTCAGGCTAATGGGGCGGTAGTTCCCGGGGTCTGTTGTGCCCCCCCCCTTTGTGGAGTGGAATAACTGTTGTGGTGCGCCATTCAATGGGCACAAAGCCTGAGGTGAGGCTATAATTGAACATGGTACTTAGGTGGGGTGCCAGTTCATTCTGTAGTTTATGTAGAAGGCAGCCTGGGATGTTGTCAGGTCCTATGGATGCTGTATTCTTGGCTTTAGAGAGTGAGGTTTTTACCTGTGCAGCCATGATTACAAGAACTTTGCATTCCTCCAGTATAAAGATGGGCACTTTAGGGGGTGAGAGGGGGGTAAAGTTAGTACTGAACCTATCTGCCAGGATGTTGGTAATATCAGTTGTTTCTGTATATTTAGTGTCATTGTGCTGTAACTCAGAGCAGATCTGAGTGTTGCCATTGAGATTCTTGACATAGCTATAGAATGCTTTGTGGTTGTCTTTAAAGTCAGTGGTGATTTTGTTTTCATAACTTGCTTTGGAGGATTTTATGAGGGATCTCAACTTCTTACTGAGGCTGTGCAGGGAGTTCCTCCAATTGTGGGATTTTACTCTTTTTTGCAACAGTTTCTTTCTTCTGTTCTAGAGTTTGTTTATGGCAGAAGACCACCAGATTGGCTTCCTTTTTTTTTTAGGATAGCATCTTGGTTCTGTTAGGGATAGCATGATCCATGCACTCGTGTAAGTGCTTATAAAGTGCATTTGTGTAGGACTCAGCAGTCGTACCTCTATTGTCCATCTGCATGGGTGTCGTGAAGTTTGCCACTTCTGTCTTAAGAAGCGTGAAGTTGGCTTTGGAGAAATTTTTTACAGTTGTTTTCCTAATGGGGGGTGGGAGCGGGATGTGGATGGCTAGGGTGATTAGCTTGTGGTCAGATCTGACCAACGAGGAGCTGACCTCTGGTGTGGAACACCGGTCGGCCATGTTGGTGATGACCAGGTCTAGGACATTGCTGCCCCTGGTGGGGGTGTGGATAAGTTGATCCAAGGCATTGGAATTGATGATTTCCAGAAAACGTTGAGCAAAAGAGTTGGTACACGAGTAGTTTTCCAAGTTAATGGTGGGGTAGTTGAAATCGCTCATTATTAGGGTGTTGGGTTATACCTTAATATTTTCCAGTGTATCAAAAAAAGAGGAGTGAGAATCCTGGGGCATGGTGGGGGGGGGGGGTCTGTAGCAAGCTACAATCGGTTTTGCCCAGAGTTAGTTGAATTTGGATAATCTCGGACGCATTATGCTGAGCAACTAGCTTGGAGGTGTGGATATCCTTAATGAATATGGGCACGCCTCCACCTTTAGTGTTTCGGTCCTGGTTTCGTGGCCAAAAGGTGTGGTATGAATTATAGTCTGGAAATGCAGGGGTGCTCTCTGGAGCTTTGAACCAGATCTCTGTCACTGCACAGATGTCGATGTTCTCCATTTTAAGGAGTGCCTCGAGTGAGTGCATTTTGAGGTTTAGACTTCTATCATTGAGTAGTATTACCCTCAAATTTTGCTTGCTTGTACCTGTTACGGTGGTGAATTTGTCATTTGAACCTTGCCTAAAAAAAACACTATGGGGTGGCAAGAGCCTTTGCCAGTATCTGGAATCCCAAGGGCGACAGGTGCAGACCATCTCTGGCAAAGCAGCGTGGTCTGTCGATCATGTCATCCCAGGCAGAAAGATACTAGATTCCCTTAGAATGACACCAGAAGCTTAGCCAATTGTTAAAGTCAATCATTTTGTCCTTGTACTGTGGTATCATTCTGGGTGATGGCAGGATGCTACTCAGGGCTAGGGTCATACCTGCCTGGGCTACAAGATCAGAAAGCTCCTCCATGTCTCTTTTCATGTAGTCCAGGGAGGTGCATCTCAGGACATTCATGCCAACATGGACAATGACAGAGTCATGGTTATACTTGTTGTGGAGTGACCTGAGTGCGTGTGTTATGTGGCAGATCCTGGCACCCGACAGGCAGCTGACAGTAACTTTCTCCTTGTTTAGCCTGGTGAGTGGAACATCAGTGTGCCTGACTATAGAGTCACCTATGACTAGAGTGTTGGGTATGTTATGTCTTATGGGCTGTAGTTGAGTGGCACACTGAGTATGTGGGCTATATGTCATTTGGGTTGTGTTCGGGGGTGGAGGTTGCTTGCATTTCTGCTTTGGAGGTCTCGATTGTTTGGGCAGATTTTTACTGACAGCCCCCGTGAATGTAGGTGTGTGTTTTGTGCTTCTGTGTGTGTGTTTTGGTGGTGTAGGTTTTGAGGGACTATGTGATGAGTGTGGTGCAGTGCAAGTGTTTATCTTCTCCTCTTGACTGTCTAGTCCAGTCTTTGGTGAAGAGAGCTTTGCTTCCAGTTTGGCTCTATAAGTGCATCTCTCACAGGTCGTGGTGTTGGGTGGTAGAAGGACAGGGTTGTCTGTGTACATGAGGCAATTGCTGCATTGTCCCAAGATGCCCAGATTCATCAGGTAGACAGGAGAAAACACCGGGAGCTGACCTTTAGACATGCCTGGATAGTTGCTTATTTATTAAGTACTAAAAACTGTTTTCCTCTAGAAAAGTGAGGAAAGTTGAGTGCTGTAGTAATTTGTAGCTTATTTAGTTCTTACAACGAGTTCTGAACTAGTGCTGAGCTCAAAGAAACAGATTTGAGTGCTAAAACTAAAAAGCTGGCTAGTTGCAAGGGAAAATTTGAAGAGTAGACTTTATGGCGCCAGGAATAGTTTAACCATAGTTAAGTGGTGGGGGGGGGGGGCTCAGGAGCTCACAGACAGTCCAGGACACAGCAAATCTGGATCTGGACAAGACCTGCCACAGGAAAGGGGGGAAAGCAAGCTTAGAATTTTTTTTTTTCAGTAATTTTTTTTTTCAGTAAAGTGGAAATGGAGAAAGCTGGAACAGAAGTTAATTCAACGTTAAGAATCTGAGTGGGTTGGCCTTCACAAATGTTCTCTATTAGATTGAATGAACTAATGACACTAGACTGGGAGGAGTGTCACAGATCAAATATACAGTATGGGCAGGCTACTGCAAAGCCACCAAGTATAAGAACACCACAACACTAGGAAGGGTGGGTGGGATAGAGCACTCACAAACAGAAAATACAACTCTCAGTATGAAAAAGCAGTTTACAGTTAAGTAATTCAGTAAACATGCAATTAGAGTAATGAAACAGTATCTAGCAATGAAAAATACAGATAAAACAGTATAAAACAGTACATAAATGCAGTGAAACAACAAAAAAGCTTTATAACAGTGCAAAATTCAGTAGATCAACTGTATAGCTCAATTATAAGCATTTCAGAAGTGCAGTTCAGTGAAATAAATGTAAGAAATAACTTATTCTGCTCTTGGAATTTTAAGGAATTTCCGCTTAGTTTCAGTAATGAAATACAATCCACAGCCTGAGTTCAGGAAACAAGACCTGCCTTTCACAATAAAATTGATTGGAGTCCAGATTTCTTACATTGTTTATGCCTCCATGAATGAATTCTGCTATAACACATTTGCGTATAATGCTGGTGAGGTTGGTGGACCTATAATGAACCAGGCCTGTAGAGGGGCTGCCCTTATGTAAGGGAGTCACAGTGGCTGCTGTGTGGATAGCCTGAGGTTGATTAGTTTCAGCATAGTCCAGGATACTGCATGCTTGGCACTGAGGAGATATGTTGTTTAATCCCAAGAATGTATTGTTCATAGTTTTTTACAAGAATTCTAAAACTTGTTCCAAGGTGATTTCAGGGGAAACTAAATGTTCTGTGAAAGGGAGGCAACAATGGGGGTAGGTGGGGTAAAGTTATTCCTAAATTTGCCTGCTAACATATTCGCTACAACTTTGGGATTGGAATATGTGATATTATTATGGAAAAGTACAATGCAATGTTGCACATTATGCTTTTAATTTCCTGACATGACTGAAGACAGATTTGTAGTTTCCTTTGTTATCTGTGGCAACCTTAAGCTCATACTCTGTTTACACTTTCCAATAGTGGTCTTACATTCCTTGTTGCCTTATTTCAGTGTGGTCTTTAGCTAGGGGGAATGGGGATTTCTTATAATTTTCCATTATTTTGTTATACAGTTTATTAATATAGGAGTTCTACTAGCATGGTTTATTCCAGCCTTTACTATTATATTTAGGGAAGACATGTACTGACTATTCTATACTAATGTTTAGGTGCTGGTAAAAGTCAGAGGTAAATGTAGCAGCCCTCTCACGAGTCCATTTGGGGGGGATTGCTTGGAATTTTGTATAGGTCTTCTACAAGCCGATGTAGGTTTGACCTGGAGAAGTCCCTAAAATGGTCTACATTGGTGGTTGGATGACACCCATAGGCCCAAAAGAGAAGCTGGCTGATTTGTGGTCAGATTTAACCAGGGATAAGAAGATGCAGGATTGGGTACAGGCAAAGGCTACGTTGGTAAAGACCAGGTTGATAATATTAGAGCCTCTGTTAAGCAGTCTAACAATTTGATTCAATGCATTGGTATTAGCAAAGTCTAGGAAATGCTGAGCATATCCATTTTTAGAGGTGCAAGTGTGCCAGTCAGTCTAGGATAATGGAAGTCACCTAGCAAGAAGGCATTTTGTTCTATACTTAACGTCTCAAAGATGTTATTAATTTCTATAATCTCTGGAGATACTGATAGGGATCTGTAGCTAGCAATGAAGTAGCAGCTGTATTTGTAAGGGTATTTAGGATCTCCAGGAGCTCCAAGATAAGGTTATGAGTAACTTGATGTCAGGTGATGGTGTTTCTGACAAAAACAGCTAATCCCCTGCAGCAACCCAAGGTCATGAAGGCAAACAGGCACTAAACCATGTTAGAGAAAGAGTGCTATCATTACATTGCTACCATGTCTCAGTAACCACACATCTGTGAATGAATTGCAGGAAGGCCTCATGTTCTGACATCTTTCTATTTAGACTGCTAGCAGTGAGTAGTGCCACCACAATGTTATATGATTTTGAGTTTGATATGCATGAATGTCCAGTAGTGGGACATTGCTAAAAAAAGGCCACTATCTGGCAGCAAAAGCTTTAGCCAGTATGTACCAGCCTTGGTACGAGATGTGTAAGCCACCCCTGGAGAAACAGAAAGTCTTTTTTTAACAAGAAACATCTTTATTAAATTATCACTTATGACATACGCAATCATACATTTATATAAATGAAAAAGAACCTTATTGACATAATCTTAGTTGCAAGCATTTTACATGACAAACCATATTGACATAATTTTGGTTGCAAACATTATACATCTCTTATAATCTACCCAATCATTGTCAGTCAGACATCACATAACTCATTCAAATCCTGCCTTCTTTTAAACCTCATTCCTCCCCTTTATGTATTGTTTCTGCAAGTCCCATTTTTCCTATGTAATTTGCTCCTACTTTTCTCTAAAGATCCCAATTCCAGTTATTTTATCTGTGTTACTATATTCAGAACTTCTACTACAGTTGGTTTAGACTTTGATTTCCATTTTCCAGTAATTGCTTTTTTTGGCAGCCACAATAATTAGACTCAACGATACCATACTATGTATAGGCAATTCTGATTCTGTATCATGGCTGAGGAAAAATAATTTCCCTAGTTACACCAATTCACTCACCCAGTATCTCTGTTAGAGTTGTCTGTATAGAATCTTTACAGTCTGCCAACTCATTACACTCCCAGAAAATATTATCCTAATTGCCTTGTTCTTCCCCTTCACACCTCCCACATTTGCTGTTTACCTGAGGAAAAATTCTCTAGAGACTACTTGGGGTATAAAAATATATATGTAAACATTTCCAAGCAAAACTTCAAAATCTTCTAGATTTTGTTGCATATTTGGGAGACAAACATATATCCCCCCAATTGTTTCTTTGTGAATTGCTTATCCAATTTCTCTTCCTAATACTTTCTAAACTCCTCTGATTGTTTCTTATAGTTATTATGCAATATGTTATATGTTCTACTAATTATTCCTTTTTTGACAGCAAGTTATTTTCTAGGTTCTACTAAAAACACTACCAGTGTTGGCCTTTCATTTAGGACCACTGCACCCCCCCCCACCCATTTCTTTCTCTTTGCCTATACTCTGATATCAATCCTTAATAGGGAAAGCAATCTCTAACCTGCAGTCCAAATAAATCCTTGGCATCTTCCCATTCTATTACCTTTCCCTCTCTAGTTATTTGTTCCCAATACCTTGGTTCCTTTGCCAGTTTTCTTCAATAAATTCCAGCCCCCTCTTGCCTATTGTCTGTACAAAAGGATGTTTTATATACCATCTGTGACATCCCTTCTCTGGGCCAGCAATCAAGGAGCCTGAATCCTCACCACTGACACTGGAAAGGTACGTTCACTTGGAACAAAAATAGATATGCACAGTATTTCCAGATGCAGCTCTCTGCATCAAGCACAGTTTCCATTAAGAGCACACAGGGATCACACTCAGTCCAGGGTCTGGATTTCTCTCTCTGTCTCCCTCCAGGTTCCCATTAAGACCTCCCACTGGCACAGCTGTAGGGCTGAGTCCTCAGCCAAGTGTCCAAGCCAAGTCTTCCAGCACCCTCTCTGTGAAACCAGTGCTTCATGTCTCAGCTCCAAGCAGCTGACACACACTCTTTAAGATTTGATTTTCACACACACACACACACACACACACACACACACACACACACACACACACACACACACACACACACACACACACACACACATCTGGGAAAGGCTGGCAAAGACTTGCTATTTATGCCCCTTCTACCCAGACTATAAGGTTGTTACTGCCACCAAACACTCCAAAGCCAGCTACTCTAAGGCTCTTACAAGGCTAGCCAATTATACTGAGTGAAATTAATATTACTACAAATGGTAGCGTTTGACCAATGCAGTAAGGCTTTCAGGAATGGCCACAGTCACCCAATAGATATGAGTACTTTCAAAAGTTAAAATATTCTCTAAAGGATCAGCCACAATGAAAAGTTTAAACATATTTAATAATAAGTAAGAATTTGTCTCCCCATTCAGTTATAATGTAAACTACTTTCCTCAACAACTTTCAGACATCTAGAAGTGTAACTATTTTCTTAGAGCTGACAACATTATTAGTACTATCTATGAATCTCCTTTCCTGGACATGGAGAAGTCACATCATTTTACCCAACTGATAGACCAACCTTCTTATAAGATTTCTATGTTGAGCTTACTATTAATACTACTAATCAACAGAGATGGACTAATAAAGAAAGTTAAAATTAATGAACCATTACGAGGTTGAGATTATGATAGTATTTATTTTGACATTCTGGCATTATCTGAGGTAATATGAGGCATGATATATTATAATATTAGTATATTAGATAAAAACAGCCCAATAAAGGCAGTTAAAATATCGAATGGCAAATTACACATTTAAGAGAAGGCAATAACTGTGGATGGGATTTATTCAAAAGCATTTGCAATAAATACTTAGGTGATACTAAAGTCAAGGCTACTAAAGATGGATTTAAAGGTAAACCATGTTGGGATAATCATCTAACTAACCTTTTATAAAGAAAAATAAATGTATTAGAAATATACAAATAACAAAATGGCTAAAAAGGTTCTATTACTTAAGAGACATAAGAGTTCCCTGACAAATGTAAATGACAGTAAGAAAAGTTTTTACAAATATGTTATCTTAAACAGAAATGGACAGGAAATGGTAGGGCCTACTGATACTAACAAAAGGATTATTAATGGATATTTTGAAATGGAAATACACTCGACAAATACTTTACTGAACTGCCTATATTGTATTATGCTATTATTTGCTCCTTACCTATTGAATCTGCACCATGTCCTGATATCTAAAAGGTAGATGTCTCTAAAGCACTAAGTAAAGTTAAACAAAACTTGTTTGATAGGACCAGACAGCTTCTCAGGTAACTTCAAATGTATGATCACTACCAGTGTAATTGAGCCATTAGCATGCTTGCTCCGTAACATGCTGCATCTTGGAGTAGTACCTAGGGACTAGAAAAAATCATTTATGGTATCAGTGTATAAATTAGGTAATAAAAAATAAAAATCTAATTATAGATCAACAAGTCTCACTAGTATCATAGCAAAATGTTTTGAGAGATGTTTACTTACTCATTTGGAGATGGATGGTAGCTGCGAAACCCAAATGTATCCTACACAACATGGATTTGTAAAAGGAAAATCCTCTGTGATCTGCAAATAAATTTCTATGAGAGGGTCTCTACATTATTAGATCAGAGGAAACAATGTCTATAGAGCTAGACTGATGTCATTAAGGCATTTGATATCTTCTTACATTATCATATATTAAGTCTTTATATCTAGATGTAAGTCCATACATTATTAATTGGATTAGAAACTGGCTAAATAACAGAGACCAAAGTGTTGTAGTTCAGGGAACAAAATCAACTTGGACATGTACTGACAGGGGAGTCCTTCAGGGCTCTGTATTGGGTCCAGTTCTCTTTAATACAGTGTTTTCAGCTATTCCAACAACTCCAAATGTATGGATATCTAAATATGCTGACGAGTGTAAGAGGGATAGAGATAAAAGACTCAATTAGTCTGATCTAGGCCAGTAGTTTAGGACTGACATTCAGTAATATCAAAAGTAAGGTAATAGTCTGTGGTGCTAAATCTGACACTAACTTTGATATAAAACTAGGAGAAAACATCTGGAAATTGTAAAACAGATAAAATACTTAGGTGCTATAATTTGCTCAACATTTAACTGTGAACATGTACTGGAGATAAAAGCAAAAGCATTAAGACAAATGGGTCTAATTTATAACATTATCATATCAAAAGATCCAGTTATTCTCAAAACCTTATTTCTTTCATAGGTTCATAGGTTCATAGGTTCATACTAGGCTATCTGCCCAAGGGCATTTATAAGCCTATCCCATAGTTGTGTGGCTTTCGCCACCCCTTTAGTTTGAAGAAAACTATGCCTTATTATTTTGTTGTGCCTCTGTCAAGCAGTGACACTGAAGTAATCCCTGGGGTATATCTGTGATCTCCCATCCATTGGTCAAGATTCCTCTTGAACAAGGCCAGCGAGGTGCTCTGCCTCACATGATTTTGTTCCACAGCATAGGGAGTCTCTGGGTGATGAATCTGTCCCTCCAGCACGTTCTATTAATAACCATGTCAAGGTTTAAGTCTCCCGCCCTTGTGGTTCTGAGGGATCTAGATTTTTTGAGGTGAAGCATATTCATCAAATCTGGGTTTGACATGGCCTTATATGTCAGGCACAGGTCACCTCTGAGCAAGCGGTATGCGACTGAATAGAGCTGGAGTTCTTTCAGTCTGGCAGCATAAGACATATTTTTGAGACCCTTTATCCTTTTGGTGAGGAACTTTTGGGGCCTTTCCAGCTGCTGCAGGTGTCGGGTCAGATACATTCCGAATGGGGCATTGTACTCAATCATAGGTCTAATGAGTGATGAGTACAGGGGGACGATGACCTCCCTAGATCTAGATGTGAATCCTTTCATGATCAGGTGGGCAATGTAGAAGGTTTTCCTAACTACTTTGGCAACATGAGTGTCAAACGAAAGGTTACTGTCAACCTGGGTCCCCAGATCCCTGATGACTTCTTCTGTGCTCAGTGGATTGCCACCTATATGGTAGCTAGGGGTAACCTTGTTTTTCCCGAAGGGTATGACTATGCATTTCTTGGCGTTTAACTTTAGGCCATGGCTCTGGCACCAGTTATCCATTTCTGTGAGGCCCTTCTGAAGGATATCTGTGTCAGATGTGTTTTCGACTATGGTGCCCAGTTTGCAGTCATCTGCAAACTTTGTCAGCCATAACCCTCCTGTGTTTGCTTGTACTTCAGAAAAGTAGATGCCGAACAAGAGTGGTCCCAGGACTGAGCCCTGTGGGACACCACTTGTGACAGGCTTTGAGTCTGACATGGCGCCAGCAACTCTGACCCTGTGGGTTCTGTCACTTAGCCAGTTTGCAACCCATCTTGTGATGTATGGGTTTACATTTAAGCCGATGAGTTTTTCGATGATACCTGAGTGGGGTATTGTGTTGAAGGCCTTTGCCAGGTCGAGGTAGGCTGTATGGACTGCCTTGCCCTCATCAATGACCTTGGTGACTGTTTCGAAAAAGTCAACCAAGTTTAAGAGGCATGATCTGCCTTTGACAAAGCCAAACTGGGATGGATCCAAAGTCTGCAAGTTCCCTATGTCTTTATTTATGAGTTCCATTATGATCCTCTCCATGGCTTTGCAGATAAGGCTTGTCAAGCTAATGGGATGGTAATTTCCAGGGTCGGTGGAGGCACCGCCCTTATGAAGTGGGACCACAGTTGCCGTGCGCCACTCCTTGGGTACGTATCCTGAGGTGAGGCTAAGATTAAACAGCTGTCCTAACTGCGGGTTTAATTCCTCATTGAGTTCATGGAGCACACAGCTGGGGACACCATCCGGTCCCATGGATGCTGTGTTTTTTGCCTTGGAGAGAGCAGTTCTCACCTGGGCGTTGGAGATGTTTGGGGGGCTACAATCCTCTGGTATAGATATCTCTCCTTTTGGGGGAGTTTGCACTGAACCTGTCAGCCAGTATGTTGGCAATGTGTGTAGGTTCAGTAATCTTCACATCATTTTGAACTAATTCCGAGCATATCTGGGAGTTTCCTCCTAGGTTTCTAACATAGCTAAAGAAGGCCTTATGATTGTCTTTTGAGTCCTTGGCGATTTTTCTCTCAAAATTTGCCTTGGATGATTTTATGAGAGCTCTTAGTTTTTTACTTATAATGATCAAAGGTGTCTTACCTTTCAAGGATTTTGCTCTATCTTGTAGTAGCTTCCTCCTTTTGTTGTAGAGCTTGTTTATGGCTGGGGTCCACCAGACCAGACGCTTGCCTTTGGTACAAAGAGTCTTAGTTTTGTTTGGGATTGCCTGATCCATGCAGTCCTGTAGGTGCTGGTAGAAGGCATTTGTAAGTGATTCAGCGGTTTGAGTAATGTTTACCACTGGCTCAGGGGCCTTAAAGGAGACCACACTAATTTTTAGAAGTGTGAAGTCGGCTTTTGAGAAGTTTTTCACTGTGGTCTTTTTTATTTCAGGTGGGGGCGGGATGAGGACCTCCAGCGAGATTAGTTTATGATCTGATCTCACCAGTGAGGGGTATACTTCCGGTGTTGAACATTGTGATCCCATGTTCGTGATGATGAGATCAAGTATGTTTTCTCCTCTTGTGGGGATGGTGACTAGTTGTTCCATGGCATTTGAGTTTATGAACTCCAGGAACCTTTGGGCTAGAGTGTTTGGGCTTGAATAGTGTTCCCAGTCTATATTAGGGTAGTTGAAATCACCTAGTATGATGGTATTTGGAGATACATTTATCCCCTCCAGTGTTTTCAGGAAGGCCATGTGAGGTTCCTGAGTTTGAGAGGGTGGCCTGTAACATGCTACAAATTGCAGAGCAGTCTTGCCTATGGTTAATTGCACCTGGATGGTCTCCGATGCATCGTGCATTGCCACCAACCTTGAGGTGTGTGTGTCCTTTATGAATATGGACACCCCCCTCCTTTCTTGGTGTTGTCCGGATTTTGGGGCCGGAACGCATGATATGAGCTGAAACCTGATAGTGCTGGGGTGCTCTCAGGAGCCTTGAACCAGGTTTCTGTCACAGCACAAACATTGATGTTCTCTATACTGAGAAGGGCCTCAAGTGCGTGCATCTTGAGATTGAGACTTCTGGCATTGAGCAGCATTACCCTTAGTTTTTTTCCTTTTTTGTGTTCTAGGGTGGTAGGTTTAGAATTTGAGCTTTGCCTAAAAAAGGCACTATGGGGGTGGCAAGAGCCAGTCAGTAGTAAGACCTATGACTGAGCACAAATTGAATATATATTCACTCTCTAAAGGAGAGAGAAAAATATTAGAGTGAGTACAAAGACAATATTCAAACAGAATCAATGAGATTAAATGTGTTGCTTATATAGGCAGAGTATTTTAAACTCTTGACCCGACCTGACCCAGCTTGGCTTTATCAAAGGTAGATCTTGTTTATTAATCCTCCTGGATTTCTTTGAGAATGTCACCAAAGCCCTGGATGAGGGCAAAACAGTACATACCACCTATCTTGATTTATCCAAGGCTTTTGACACAATCCTCAGTTCAGGTATCATAGAGAAATTCTTCCAGCTGAGGATTAACCCATATATTGGACGGTGCAGTGGTGCAGTGGTAATGTTGTTGCTTCACAGCACGAGGTTCTCTAGTTTGATTCTTGGCTGGAGTGCCTTCTGTGCGGAATCTGCATGTCCTCTCTGCATTCGTGTGGGTTTCTTATGGGTGCTCCGGTTTCCTCCCACGTTATAAAGACATGCATCTGGAGCTTTTCTCCCCGGGCCTCCACTGAAAACTGGCTTCATTCCAAGTCAGACTTTCCTGGTAAACAAATGTTAAATAAATAAAAAAATAAATAAAAAACATTATTAGATGGGTAGCCAACTGGCTCACAGACAGAATACACTCTGTCAAAGTTGGGGAGCCCACCTCCACCAGTAGACCAATTACCAGTGGGGTACTGCAAGGATCTGTGCTGGGCCCTCTACCATTTGGAATCTATTTCTCTGAAGTCAAGGTGAAGGTAGATGGTCTGTGGCTTACTAAGTCTGCAGATGACTGTAAACTGGGTGCAATCACAGAGTCCCCCAATGATGTTAACATATTGCAGAAAGGTTTAACAAAGACAAATGATTGGTGCCAAACTCATGGACTATAACTTAAAGCAAAAAAATGCCTCATTATCCCCATTGGCAAAGAAGTAGCCCCTCCTAATTATATAATACCCCTCTAAACTCAAACTCCATGGTGCAAGACTTGGGAACACAGGTTGACAGCAATCTAAACTTCGATCACCATGTGCCCGTAGTGGTAAGAAAAGCATTCTGCATTGCACATCTCATAAATAAGGGCATTGCATCCAAGACCAGGGAGGTTATAGTTCCGCTGTACTTGACCCTTATCAGATCACTATTTGAGTACAATGTTCACTTCTGTGTGTACCTCACCAGACACCTGCAGCAACTGGAGAGACCACAGAGGTTTTTTACCAGGGGAATCCAGGGCCTCCAAACATGACATACATGGAAAGACTGAAAACCCTGTTACCGTACTCTGTATCATACAGGCTGCTGAGAGGCGACCTGTGCCTGGCCTATGGAGCAGTCTCAGACGCTGCTCTAATGGAATTGCTCCACATTCGCAAATCAAGTCGGACAAGAATAACTCACTCCTGGGATCTCAACCTAGCCTGTGACATTAACAGAACATGCCGGAGAGACAGATATATCTCCCCATGATTACCACTCCTCTGGAATAAGCTCCCACTCCATGTGAAGCAGAACTCCTCAATGACTGTCTTCAAGCGCAACCTTGACAACTGGATGAGTGACCTTAAATTCATCCCGGGGTTGGCATCTATGTCTCGTATGGACAGGGGCAGTTAGTGCTGATCACAGAATCACTCTGCTAACAACAACCATCTAAATATGGTCAATAAGGGTACTCAGGTTTTTACATGGCTAGGCTTGTAAAGGCTCTAAGGCCGTTAGCCTAGTAACCTCCTATTAACCTATGAAGATATGAACTTGCACACTATTTTAAAAGGATATGTGAGAAGTACGTCATATTTAGCTTACAAGGCAGTAAACAATTCGACTTTAAGAAATGAATTAAACTTTACATTGCTTGCTCAATATAAGCGATAGGGAACCCTATTTCAAAATATGTTGGAATAAAACTAATAAAAGGGGTTCTTATATAATCTAAATGATTGCAAAACTATGGAACAAAATATATCTTGAAATAACATGCTCTGCTTTATTATTAGCTTTTATGAAAACATTGGATAATTTGAGTGGTTCTGCTTGATTCCTGGCGTGGTCATTTCTCCATTTTTGTGTTTTTAATTACAAGGGAAAAAAACAAGTATATTGCTGGATTAAGTGAGTCAGTGATATAAAAGGTCGGCCTAACTGCTTGCAGCATATACTGAACTATGGACTAAGCAATAATGCCTTGTAGGGTGGACATTGTAAGGGGAAATAATGGACCTTCTAGTGGTGTAGAGACCATATGCTGCACTACTGAATGGTCTGTTTTTTGATGTAGAGCCCACCCTGTTTGGCATCATTGATTGCTTAGCAAACTGTACTTGAATGATGTCCTGCTTTTGCTGGGTACAGCTCTCTATCTTTTGTTCACTAAGTGGAAGTCTGAAAAATTGCTTTATTTAGTTATATAATCACAGAAACCCATTAACGTATGAGGAGAAAAGCATACCTAAGTGGCTTATTCCTTTAACTAAGAAATAATTCCTTGTTAAACTATTAATCCAAGTGCATTACTATGTCATGGATGTTAAAGTTGCAATGCATTTTATAAAAATAACAGTACAAGCAGTAAACATAATATCTGATGTTGTCAATCTTCACGTAATCCTTGACTGTGAGATCGGTTCCGACTCGGCCATTTATTTCAGCTCGCGCCATCCAAACTTTCGAGCTAGGCTCTACCCATAATGCTCCTCTCTAAATTACCTCAGATCTCTGTTTACCTATTAGGTATTTCTTAAATACCATAGTTGGTATTTTTTCCTTCCCTTTCTATTTCGTTTTTTTTTTTTTAAACAGTATCTTCTATTTCTTATTTTGTAATAGAGTATGTGTGTGTGCGTGGTTCTTGTAATCCTGTCTAATGGCTGAAAAGGCAGACACTCCTTCTAAACCTTCTAAGGGCACTTCTGGATTTAAAAGATGCCAGAAGTGCGACAGGAAAATGCCCAATTCGGATAGGTATGTCTCTTGCATGTACTGCTTCAGAGCAGTACATTTACAAGAGAACTGCTCTATATGTCATGGTTTCACATCAGAACTCTCACTGAGTGGAGAAACAAACTTATCTGGAAAGGCTTACTGAAAGGGGATTTTGAAGATGCCATTTCTGGGTCCAAGACCAAAGCCATTTCATCCTGCCCTTCCTCCTCTTCTTCTCAGCATAAAAAGAGATCTTACTCAGTTCCGAGTACCTCCTGAAAACCGCCTAAAAAAGTATTGAAGCAGCCTACGGTGTCAAAAGTTCCCACAGCACTGAATGGCAAAAAGGACTTGGCACTCGCCAAATCGCTTTCAGCACCAACTGCCTTGGCACCGGAAAGCGCATTGGTACTGGAGCACTCTGATTTGCCTCCAGTACCACGATCCAGATACTCTCCTTCAATTGACCCATTCAAAGATTATCCACCGACCCCCTTCGTCGAACTGAGACCCCTAGGTCTCCTTTGACTTCCTCTGTTCGCTCCACTAAGAGTCTCTCAGAATCAGATATCATGAGACTGGTGGATCAGCTCCTGATGGTGAGGGGATTATTTTTGGTTCCTAGCTAAGTCAGCACTGGGACCGGTCCTATTACGACACCATCTTTTCCTCCTACAACTCCTATTGAGTCTTTGGAGCCCACGGCTCTGACATGTCCAGCTTTGACTGTCTCGGTTCCGGTAAGAACCTCTTCTCTGGAACTGAGGATTGCCTGAGCTCCTCCGGTCTTTCAGAACCGGAGTTCTAAGAGAGTTGAGACTTCCTGGCCAGTTCTGAGGTACATGGACTGACTTCATTTATTTCAGAGCCTTCCATGACCCTCGGTGCTTCGGCTTTCATTGGATTGACCCGGGCGTCGGTCTCAGGGGTCATTTATCCAGTGCTGGGGTGGGACCATGGTTCTGAAGGTGTCTATTTTAGTTCTGGGCTCCCATCCCTCTGTGGGGGGGTTGGCCTTCTGAGTCATGGAAAAGGTCTTTTCCATTGTGGACTCACAGTCTCTGCCATTCCTGTCGGGCCAAACTTCTACTTCTCCTCAACTAGAGCTTCCATCAGTCTTTCCCCAGGACAGAGGGCAAAAAAGTCCCAGAAAAGACCCTCTTTGGTGATTTCCTCTTTTTACACTTTCCTGGAACATCCCCCTGTGGAAGCACCTGTGAAGGAAAAGTGCAAGAGGAAGCACTTAGACTCCATGGAGGAGTCCTTCACTGAAGATACTGACTTTGATGAAGGGGAAGGTTCCCCTGGGTCACCTCCTGATGATGTTTCCTTTGGGGTCATCCTGGAAATCCTGAAATAGAGGGGTGGCTGGTCATCCCTCCAGCCTTCTTTGGAGGAGACGGTATACTTGGAGGCTTTTCGTGCCCAGTCGTCTACTTCTTGGATCTCTCTGCCTGCTGATGAGCTAATTAAACTGATCTCACAGCAGGCGTGGAAGATGCCTAACTCCATCAAACCAATCCCCAAGAGACATGTCAGGATTCTTTCCACCTCTAAAGAAGAGCAGCAGTGGGCCAAAGGCATATCCATGGACACTATGGTGATAGCGGCAGCTACTAAGAAGGAATATGCTGTGGAAAGTCCTACTATCCATCCTGCTAACAAGGAGTCCAGGACTATAGATAGATTCAGGAAGCACGTTTACGCTTCATCAACCTTTGCTCTCAGGTCTTAGAACTACATGGCGCACTTTACAAGATTACAGAGGAATCTGATCAAAGAGCTCTTGGATACCCTCTCAAGAGCAATAGCTACAGAGGTAGGAGAAAAAGTTATTTCTCAGCTCGCCACCCTTGAAGCAATTTCTAACTCATCCATGAGGCTAATTTCCCATGCAGCCAGAGGGATGACAACAGCGGCGGGTTCAGGTGTAGCCATTAGAAGACACGCCTGGATGTGCTTGTGTGACTTTGCTGAGCCATTTAAATCATTATTCATCAATGCTCCGTTTGACGAGTCATCCCTATTTGGTCCTAAGGTAAAAGACACTCTGGCCAGATGTGAGAAAGATGGAAAGACTCCTTCTGCCATTGGCGTACATTTCTCCACCCTTCAACAGCCCTACTCTAGGAACCAGAGAAGTGGGAGACTATGGTTTAAGAAGTCCCAAGCACCTTTCCAGGACTCATGTGGCAAATACTTTCCCTGGGGCAGAGGGAGAAGTAATAATGGAAGACACCGCCCTAGAGGCAGAAGTGGCCTGCAGAACCAGGGGTCCAGAGATTCTTTCCAAACCACAGATGTAGAACAAAATTATTCCAAAACGACAAAACCAGTAATATATCCTTTAATAAAAGCACAAAAAAAACTCTCTAACGCCTTGGCATAAAAGCCTTCCAGGAGATAATACAAACAGAGAAAAAACATCTCTTATAAAGATACATCAATTACTATAAATCAACCAATAAAACAATTAGCTAATTCTATTAGCACTTTACAATAAAAATTTCCAGTTACATTCCTGGTTTAATCCACCAGGAGTTAAAGTATTATACTTTAAAATGAAGACTGCTTCTTTAGACAATAACTTATTTTTTAAACAAATTCCATTTGTTCCTGTAACTTGTTCTAAAATACAGCCTTTTAAATCCACATAAGCCCCCCATGCATTTCATTAAAATGGGAAGCTACAGGGCTTTCTAATTTTTTATTCTTAATATATGTTCTTGCAGTTTAACCTTAAAAGACCTCTTGCTTTCTCCAATATAAAACAAATTGCATGGACATTTGAGAGCATAAATAATGCCCACTGCATTATAAGTATACTCTGTTACTGGTTTATATTTTATACCATTAATTTTGTCAAAATATTTAACTACATATGGACAAACTGAACAATTTTCACATGCCCAAGTACCTACCCTTATAATTTCATGGCTCATATTAATACTCGGTAAAGAAAAACTTGCATGAACTAGCATATCTTTTAAATTTGACCCCTCTTAAATGAAATCAAAGGAGAATGCCATACATTATTTAATTTATATCTTCCTTTTGTCAGGAAGGACCAGTAATATTTTATAACCGCTATAATATCATCAGAAAATACATTATATGAAGTAACAAAATAAATCTTATTTCCTGTTTGATTTATTTTTTGCAATGAATTATTACTATATTAATTTTTATTTCTTATATCTATTCCCGGGGAACATAGCTTTTCTAAATCTTTTCTGATAACTTCTATAGTATATCCCCTATTTCTAAACATCTGACAGGAATTTCTCTCTCTAAAATATCAGACTCATTACATAACCTACTAACTCTTAATAATTCTCCATAAGGCAAAGAATTCAGAATATGGTTCGGATGATAACTATGTCCGTCCAAAAATTGTCCATCATCACCAAATTTTCTATTTCCCATAGCTGTACCTTGTATTTGCTGGTATATTACCTGATTAAATTCAAAAAAATTATTAACTAAACTAAAATAAAGTAGTTCAATAACATAGTTTGACACTGGGCTATTTCCCAAAAAAAATTCAAGAGCATCTATACCTATTGAATGTTTGATACTTGTATATAAGCTCTTAACATCCAATACAGTCCAATAACAATCTTTCTCCCATGGTACATGTATAATCTTATCTAAAAAAATCAAAAGAGTCCTTTATATAAGAATCCAAAGTTGTTACACATTTAGATAAATAACAATGCAACATAATTCCAATATTATGTAAGAAATAGTTACTAGCTGCCACTATAGGGCGACCTGGTGGATTTACTAAATCTTTATGCACCTTGGGTAAACAATAAAAATTAGCCATAGTACAGTTATCTGTATTAAATTTAACATCTATGTCCTTTTTAGAGAGATAGCCAAGTCTATAGCCTTTTATTATAATATCTTTGAAATTTATCACAGCTTGTTCATATTCCGCAATACTAGATATTTTATACACTTCTCTCAAATTCAAATGGTTCATACACATTTGTAAATATTGAGAACACCACTATTTTATTACCTTTATCTGAAGGTTTAATGACCAAATCTTTCCTTTTACTCAAATTCTGTAAAGCCTGCCACCCTCTTTTACTTAAATTGTAATTTATAACATTCTTATTTTTCCAAAATTTCAGAAAAAGATTATCCACTGAATGATGTACCATCGCTGAAAAATGTGAAATTCCCTCATGTCTAAAAGGTGGAATAAAAGTACTTTTAGCTGGTACCTTTACAGTATCTATTAAACAGTAAGCATTTGTTTCATCACAGTCTAAAGAGGAAGAATCACGTGTAAAAAAACTTTCACTCGATTCTAAATCCCTTTGGTCACTTTCTGTTACTGTAAACACATCCTTTTCAAAAAGTTAGATAAATGTAGCTTACGTATCAATTGAAAAACTTCAATATAAGTAACATGTTTCCTAGGAAGAGCCGTAGGTATAAACTTTAAGCCACAGCTTAACACAGCCATCTCACACTCACTTAAACTGTGACCTGATAAATTCATAACAAAACCATTTCCAGTATTTTTTACAACATCTTTCAATGATGACAACACATTACAAACATTAATATTTAGTCCGTTTTTGGAGGTTATCATACCTCTGATATTGTCCATCCCTATAATTGTCTGTACGCCCTCTCTTTCTTGCATAGCTGTCCCTTTGATTCCGAAAATTGTTGCATAGGTATTCTGGATCCTATGGCCTTGGTAATGAAGGAAAATTAGCTGTTTCTTCTTCCGATCCTCCCATACTGTTTATTGCTTCTGAAGATACAAAAGAAATGCTTTGTTTCAAATTAGTTCCACCCACACGTTGCCGCTTCTGCTGTTTACACTGAGCTACTTTCTTAAAGGCATAACCACTATTGTAGTTACGAATGTCTCTTTCATGTTTATTAATTTTTCTTTTAATAATATCATTAGAGACTTCTTCCAGTTTTACATTATAACTGCCCAATATTTGATTGAACTGTTCGGAATTAAATTGCGCAGTTAGATTATTACAACAGGTTTCGTATCTCTCTTTATTTTGCGTGGTTTCACAATGTCTCTTTCAATGAGAATGTGTAACCATTCCATCACACATTTGTGAGCTGCTTGTGCCCACCTGACTTCAAATCGTTTATCAATTGCATCAGTGACATCAAAAGGGGGGGTTGGTGTTTTGACAAAGCGTAACCCTCTTGGTGTTATATCGAGGACAATATAGCGCTGTAAGCTCAAAATATTAAAGTGCAATGAATTTTCTTTAAACAACAGTTTCTCAAGTGAATCCAAAGACACTTGTATTTCCACTGAAACATTTGCCACATTAGGTCAACCTACACACTGAAAGGGGTTATGCAGTCTTCTCTTACCCCCTTCTACTAAAATACGTTCCCAGTTTTTAATAGCATCATTGCTCTTGGGCACAGAGGTACCTTCTGATAGACTTTTTCTCACCTCTCTCACCTCGCTAACATCTCTAGGCTGGCCCAGAAATTGTTCCATAGTTGTTTGTCCATGTTCAGTTCCTTCTTCCCGAAACATACGGGGCAGTTGTAAAAAGGAAGAATCACTGGCCATGAAGAATTCCCAAACCACAGATGTAGAACAAAATTATTCCAGAGATTCTTTCTCTGGTACCTCCTACCAGTACTCCTGAATGGAGGCCCGACTGCCTTCCTCTGGAGGCAGTCAGGGGATGATTATCCCTGCACCTACCCACCTGACAACTGATAACATCAGACAAATGGGTGCATTAAATCATTTCCAGAGGTTACAATATTAAACTCTCTGTAAGTCCAAAACTCCAAAAAAGACTCCCAGATGTTCCACTCAGTCACAGGGAAGCAGCAGTATTAGAAATTCAAAAATTGCTTGAATAAAGAGTCATCCAAAAAGTCCCACCCGACCAAGAAGGATCTGGGTTTTACTCAAGATTCTTTTTAGTGCCCAAAAAAAAACAGGGGACTGGAGACCCATTTTGGATTCCAGCCAGTTCAACAAGGCAGCACAGCAAACCAAATTTTGGATGGTCTTGTTTCAGTCTATACTTCCATTCATAGAAAAAGACGACTGGATGTGCTCTATAGATCTCCAGGATGTATATTACCATAAAAAAATGGACAAGCACTCCAGGAGATTCCTGCGCTTCCGTTTGGGAGCCAGTCATTTCCAGTTCAGAGCACTGCCCTTTGGACTCACCTCAGCCCCCAGGGTGTTCACCAAATTAATGACAGTGGTAGCAGCTCATCTCAGACTGCAAGGATTTCGAGTTTTTCCATACCTCAATGACTGGCTCCTTACTGCTGCAACCAGGCGTCAGATAGAACAACCAAGGGATTACACTCTCCATCTTCGTGCATCTCTAGGCATTACAATAAATTACAAAAAGTCAAATTTGCAACCCTCACAACAACTAGAATTGTTCGGAGTCCTGTTCAATACAGTTGCAGCTCTTGCTTCACTTCCTTTGGAAAGTCTACAAAGGATCAGAACTCAGGTCAGCCGCATTATCCAGAACAAAAGTGTTCCAGAAAAATTGTTCCTGCAAGCATTAGGCACAATGGCATCCTCAATCACTCTAGTTCCTTTAGCCACATATCACATGTGAATCCTACAATGGCTATTAGCCTCCCAGTGGTCTCTGTTAGACCAGCCGGTCACACCAAATCTTGATTACCAATCGCTGCAAACAGTAACTTTCAGGGTGGCTCCACTCCAACAAGATTCTTTCAGGCCATCCATTCATTCTTCCACAACCCCAAGTCACAGTTACCAAGGATGCTTCCCAGATGGGGTAGGGGGAGCATTATCTGGGAAGGACAGTCCAAGGCACTTGGTCCCCACTGGAGGCCAATTTGTACATCAATATTCTAGAGATGAGGGCAGTGCTGTAAGCATTGCAAGCATTTCAGGATGCCCTTCCTGCAGGAACAGTAGCAACTGAAATGGACAGCATGTCGGTAGTCTGGTACATCAACAAACAAGGAGGTACCAAATCTTACCCACTTTGTCGAGAAGCCCTCAGAGTTTGGCAATGGGCAATTTCTTCCAACCGCTTCTCACAGCAATGCATATTCTGGGGAGTTCCAACATGATTGCAGACAAGCTGAGCAGGACTATTCTCATGTTTCATGAGTGGTCTCTCAATTCTGTGGTTACAAAGAAGATTTTTCGTCACTGAGGCCAACCTTGCTGTGATCTGTTTGCATCCTGTCTCAACAACAAGTGTAGCAATTACTTTGCCCTAATGTCCCCCCGGAGGGGTCACCCAGAGATGCTCTTCTCCACGATTGCCACCCCAGTCTTATCTATGCCTTTCCCCCAACCCCTCTGATATCCCAGTTTCTAAGGAAAGCCAAGAAATCGGAGAATGCAATAATCCTCATTCCCCCATTTTGGCCTTGACAGGTTCGGTTTCCCTTCCTTTGGCCTCATATACTTCAGAAACCTTGGATTTTGGGCCCAGCTCCAGAGCTGCTGTCTCATCCAGAAGAAATGGTTCATCTGTATCTCTATCATCTCAAGCTCGCTGTGTAGCTTCTCCAATTCCCATGATTACCAGGCATTCTTCCCTTTCCACTCCTGTCCGCCAAATCATTGTGGCCAATCACAAACCTTCAACTAGGAAATTGTATCAAAGTAAATGGGAAAAATTCGCAAGATGGACCCCCAATAACAAAGCTGATCTTTATACAACCCCTGTTCATAAAGTTTTGGACTTTTTAGCTAACCTCTATCAAATGGGTTCTTCTGCCTCTACAATTAAAGTCCATCTCGCTGCAATTTCTATCTACCATATGGGTTTAGATGGGTCATCCCTTAAGTCACACAAACTTTCTAAAGCCTTTTTAAAGGGAGCCCTCATGTTAAGACCTCCATTTAAAGAACCCATTGCTCCCTGGAATCTTACACTAGTTCTTCAGTCCCTTACTCTTTCTCCTTTCGAACCGTCAATTACATGTGACTTAAAGTTTCTAACTTGGATAACTTTATTTTTAGTGGTGATCACATCTGCCAGAAGAGTATCTGAATTTCACGCTTTGTCCTGCAAACCAAATAAATAACCACTGAGTGACTATGATATGAAACCCAAACTAATAAAATAAAAAATATCGTACTGGCTGCAGAAGACTCAAGACTCAAAACAACTCAGAACTATTAAAAATAAAAAAATAAATAAAAATTTGTTGAATATTACACAAGTGAAATTAAGCGCTTTTATCCTATCAAACTAAGGACTTTATCAGAATTCAGATACATTAAATCATCCATTATTTAAATAGTAACTGAACCCTTCTAATTACACCTAATTATAATAATTTTAAAGAAACAGTATGCAGTGAAAACTTTTTGTCATAAATCTTTCCTATAATAAATAATGCTATAAAACAATACATTAAAAGTAATATAAAAACTTAAGAAATGTCAATACTTGTGAAATTTGTATTTAAAAAGTCTTTCATAAATACCTAACTTAAAAAACTTGTAAGGATCTCTTTATCAAAAAGGGCTGAAGGGAAACCTTATCATTACTATCGGGGGCTCTGTGCATTTAACTTAATCTGCCAAATGGCTTCCCTTTCCTCCAACTTGTTTCTTAAATCACCCCCTCTAGGGCTGACCCGAACTTGCTCTAAAATAGCAAAATAAAAACTCTTAAAATATAAAACAATTCAATGGGTGCCTATACATGGCATTATTATCATTATGCATTTTTATGTGGTAAAGATGTTCATAAATTCTTTTCGTAAAACACCTTTTGGTTTTGCCGACATAAAATGCCGGACAGCTACCAGCCAGGAAGACCACATTCTTTGTTTGACAGTTCCCTCTGGTAAACTGTACAACTGATTTTAATTAATTTCCTAACTTTATAACCTCAGTTTCTAGGATATTTGGATATTGCGAGCAATCTCCACATTTTCGTGTTCCTGTGGCATTTACTGTCCCTTTTGTGTTACTATCACCTACTTCATATTTTGCTTTCAAATTAAGGCCTGTCTTAAACACAAATAGTGGGGCATTGCCTACTATGTGATGGAGTTGCGGGTTGCCCCTAATAATATTCTAGTTCCTCTCCACCATATCATTGATCGTCCTTGAAAATGACCCGTATTGGACTACCAAGGCTTTCTCAAAGTTGTCTCTGTTGTATTCCTCAGTTGTTGTTGAAGGGGTTATTCACAAAAGAGGGGTTGTATTTCAACCCCCATTGTCTCCTAACATAACTACAAGTTTCCTGAACCAAATCTAATGGATAACCCCGATCTAGAAACATACATCCAATGAGGGATAGTTCATTACATACATTTTCAAAATGGGATGTCATACTTGCTGCACTTATACATTGTTCTTTTAATATATACTCTTTTTTGGCTGAAAGGGTGGCAGCTGGAAAATTCTAAATAACTGTTACTAAAAGATGGCTTTCTAAATGCCCTAGATTTACAGCCTGTGTTGTTGTGCTCAATAAAAATGTCCAAATAACTTAATCCTTTTTTATTGTAGTTGTGTGTGAATTCTGAGGAAGTCCTATGTTTGATAGGATGAAAGCACTTCATTTCACTTGTGTAATATTCAATAAATTCATTTTTTTTATTTTTGATAGTTTTGAGTTGTCTTGAGTCTTTAGCAGCCAGTAAGATTTTTTTTTATTTTATTTATTTGCCCTGCAAACCACCTTGCATAATATTTCACAAAGACAGGGTTTCCCTTAGGACTAATCCATCCTTTTTACTGAAGGTAGTCTCAGAATCTAACATCAATCAGACACTACAACTATTGTCTTTTTTCCTAAATTATCCAATAAAGGGGAGTATTCCCTTCATTTATTGGATGCCCACAAACAGCTACAATTTTATCTTCACAGAACAAAGGATTTCAGAAAATCTGACCAACTATCTGTTGCTTTTTCCTCACTTTCCTTAGGTAACCCAGTTACAAAGGTTACCTTGGCAAAATAACTTAGAGATTGCATTACATTTTTCTGCCTGTCTAAAGGCCTTCACCTTTCACACCCAGTAAAACCCACTGTACTACAGCGGTGGCAACTTTTGCAGTTTTGTATGCCAGAGCTTCTTCAGATGACATTTGTGCAGCAGCCACATGGTCTTCTCCATATATCTTTATTTATTTATTTTTTATTTAAATTTGTTGACCATTTTCAAAAGCTCCATAGTTAAAATAAACAGACAGTATTTACATTGGATTACATAGCGATTAACAATTTACATAGCAATTCCTTACAACATATTTACAGATGAAGAAAATAGTACATCAGTAGACAACTAGAATCTTTATCTGTGAAGTGCATAACAGACATTAACAAATGTTACAAGAAGAAGAAGAAGCAGTTCCTGCTGTATAATAAGTACTGGCTTATGAGCATCTGAGCTTGCTATAATCAAGGTAGTTAGTGGAGTGGAAAGAAAGGTTTATCACTCTTTACAAATTGGATCCGGTCTCCAGGGGACAGGCATCATTCGGTTCAATGGTGCTTAGGAATATTCTTCAGTGAGACCTCCCAAGATTTATGTAGCTGGGGAATCTTTCCAACAGTCAAGGATTACATGAAGATTGACAACATCAGATAAAGAAGTTATGTCTTACCATAAAATTTCATCTTGTTGTCAAGCTTCACTAATCCTTGACATCCCCTCCCTCCTTCCCCCAGCCTGAGACTCTTAGTGGATCAAATTCTTCCAGGATTGGCTTCATATTAGGGACACATATATGGACTCTTCTTCTTAATTGTAATTTGTCTGCCACTAATTTAGGCAAACTCGATCTGAGGAAATTTGGAGAAGAGCATTATGGGTAGAGCCTAGCTTGAGAGATTGGAAGGTGTGAGCTGAAGTAAACGGCCAAGTCAGTTCCGAGGTTTGGAACTGAGCCCACAGTCAAGGATTAATGAAGACTGATAACACAGATGGAATGTTATGGTAAGACATAACTTCTTTTTTTCTATCTTTCTTTTTAATCTGTCATTTTTTAATGGTTTATGTAGCTTATTTAATTATTTGTTTGCCTGTTTGTTTGTTTGTTTGTTTAGCATCTGGGTAAACTGGACTGCTGAAAACCCTTTTCAGTTACAGCATATGTACAGAGAAAGAAAAATTGTGTATAATACCAGCATGATGCACATGTAAACAAAACCCAATAAGATATAGTAATGTGCAGTTTGCAGAAATGTCTGTATAAGACACAACTGACACAAGTATATGCATAACAATATATTATAATACAAGAGACAGCTATGCTACAGGGAATGCTGCCCTGGAGATGTAAACCAAGGCAGTCATTAGGTTAGATATTTAGGTTACAAATCCAATACTCCTATGTTTTCCTTGCTGCTGTAAGTCTGTGTTTAATCTGGTTGGGTGAATGAAGCAAAGGTCAGGAGCTAAAAAAGGATACCTGGAGAAAGTTCCCCACAGATGGAAACAAGCTGGGAGAAGTCTCTGTCAGCACAGACAAGTGAATAACAGGGTATTGTAGGTAGCACTGAGGTAAAGTCAGAAGATCTGAGAGATCTGCAGTACTGTTTAGCAGAAATGAGTTGATGTAATACTTTGCACTAGTCCTTGTGAGAACCCTTATACAGAATTGCACTGATGTAAAGAGAAGTAAATACTTGTTTGATATGTAACTCAGAATCTACTTTGCAAACGTTGTTTAGAAAAGTTTTTACTGCCTTTTAGTCCAGGACATGGATTAAGATGGTCTTTGGACTATTTCCCAATTAACAAAGCTAAATCAGTCAGTCAATCAATTAATCAGCTAAGGTGTTTCTGAGTGGTTTAAACGGGTCTATATCACCACATTGAATGGTGAAAAGTTTGAACTCCCTTTGTTCGAACCGAAAAGCCCGAAAGCCCTAAATCACGAAGTTACGGAACATCGATTTTTTTCTCAGGGAAAAAAATTGGTGGGCCATCTTTGGGGCTTTGCTATTTCCTCCACTATAGTGCGATCACGGAGTTGGTATATCTAAGTAGGGGGGTGTGGGGGGCACAGCCCCCTACTTAGTTTGTTTTAAAGTTGTTATTTTTTTTTTCCACAGAGCAACGATTTTTTTTCCCTGGGAAAAAGAAATCGCTGTTCTGTGAGTTTGCTGTTTAGGGTTTTGGACTTTTAGGTTCAAAGAAAGTGCATTCGAACTTATCACCATTCGATGTAGTGATATAGACCCAGTTAAACTTAGATTTCCAGTTTCTAGTAATTGTCTTTTTGGCAACTGTCAAAATTAGACTCAGCAAGGCCCTACTATGTTTATGCAATTCTGATTCTGTATCATAGCTCAAAAAATCATTTTCATAGTTACTCCAGTTTGTTCACCCAACATCTCCAACAGAGCAGTCTGTAGGGAATCTTTAAAGTCTGCCAACTCATTACACTCCCAGAAAATATGTTCCCAATTACTTCTTTCTTTCCCATCACACCTCCAACATTTGCTGTCTTCCTGAGGAAAAATTCTTTGGAGTCTACCTGGAGTATAAAAATACTTATGTAAACACTTCCAAGCAAAAATCCTAAATCTTCTAGATTTTGTTGCATATTTGGGAGACATACATATATCCCCTATTGTTTCTTTGTGAATTGCTTATCCAGTCTCTCTTTCCAATCCTTCCTAACCTCCTTTGATTGATTCTTATAATTATCATGCAATATTTAATATGCTCTACTAATTATTCCTTTTTAATAGCAGCTTCTGTTCTACATTCTCCTAAAACCTCTACCAGTGCTAGTCTTTCATTTAGGACCACCCTATTTCTTTCTCTTTGCCTATACTCTGATATCAGTCCTTGATAGGGAAGGCAATCTCTAACCTGCACTCCAAATATGTTCTTGGCATCTTCCCATTCTATTACCTTTCCATCACTAGTCATTTGCTCCCAATACCTTGGTTCCTTTGCCAGTTTTCTCCAATATCTTCCAGCCCCCTCTTGCCTATTGTCTATATCCCTAATTGCAGTCACCCCATCAGCAGAATCTCCTTTCTCCATTCCTGTCTTGGCTTAGTTCTTAGTATACTTTCTGCTACTTTTAATATAATACTCTGTATGATTATTGTTGTTCTCCTTAAAGGTCTTCATCCAAAATTCCAGTCTGTCCTTGTTTCGTTAGATTCCCCCCATTTCATCATCATCTCTTTCCACTTTGAATTATAGTTTTCTGCTTGTGGAATGTGTAGGAGGCTTAACTGTGATGCTCTTATCCCTTCAACCTGGGTAATCCCAATCTGCCCTGTTATATTGGAAGAATAATCTTATCCCACTTGACTCTTGCCATCTTCCCCTCCCAGATAAAATCCTTCTACTCTTTATTGATTACTATCCACAGCTTCTTCTCTGGTTGATAAAAATATGCCTAACCTGTGTATAAAACTAAAGGGACTAAAAACATTTTAACTGCTTGTATCTTACTATTGATATCCACATAACAGAGCTTCCATTTTCTCAGTGTTTGTATTATCTTTTGTTTAGTCTCTTCCCACATATCCTTAGCTGTCACACTGGTATCATTTTTAATCCATACTCCTAAATATTTCATTTTATCACCTCCCCATAAGTATAGATATTGCTGTACCAATTTTACAGAATTGACCACTATACTTTTGTTTTAGGTTCTTTAATTTTGTATCCAGAAAAGGTTTGAAACTGTTGCAATATGTTCCACAGCACTGTAATGTCCCTTTCTGTTTTCGTCAGGTACAAAATAATATCATCTGCAAACAGAGACAGATTTTCTTGACTACCATACTAATTATATCATTGAATTTCTGAGTCCCTTAATTACTTTGCCAATGGTTCTAAATATAATGCAAATAACAAAGGGAAGAGAGGACACCCCTGTCTGGTTCGTCTGCTCAAGCAGAGATTATCAGAGAGGACCTCACCCACTTTAATTTTTGCCTCCAATCCCTCATATATCCTCCTAATCAACCTTATAATTGTATTGGGTCTATAGTAAATAACAGAAGAGGCTTTTCAGCGAATACCTCTTCAGCGACACATACACAGCGAACGCACAAAACCGTCAACGATGACATCAGAGATTTCTTTCCCTGGTAAAGAAATCACTTGCCTAAAAACAAAAAAAGATCACTACAAACATAACAAAGTGGGGAGATTCACCCCCACACCCCATAACGTGGGGGGCTGTGCCCCCCAACTAAATATACCAACTCCGAGATCGCACTACTGTGGGGAAAATGGCAAACTTACAGGGATGGCCAAGCGATTTCTTTCCCAGGGAAAGAAATTGCTGTTTTGAACAGTTGCAGTTTAGTGCATTCATTCAGTATGTGTCGATGAAGAGGCGTTTGCTGAAACGCCTCTTTGTGATTTTAATATAGACCCAGTTTTATCAGGGTATGGAAACTGCTTCCATTGCTCTGCTCATAAAGTCCCAGTTTACTCTGTCAAATGCTTTCTCTGCATCAAGACCCAACAACAACAGCGCTGTTATCTTACATTCTGCTTCTCTCTGGATCATCACTTCTGTTAATGTTGTCTAATGTTTGCCTCCCCTCCACAAAACCACATTGATCCATATCTATCAATCTTAGCATCACATTTGCCATTCTTTTAGCCATTATAGACATGAACATGTTAATCATGGTTTAGTATTGAAATGGGCCTGTATCAAGCTGGGTCTGATTGATATTTACCCTCTTTAGGTATTACAGCTACCACTGCTTTCTTCCAGGATGTTGGTACTTCTCTTCCTCTTAAAATACTGTTAAACAAAACCTTCCAGATCTTTATCAGTTTTTCCCTCCTAGCTTCCAAACTACCACAGAATTACCATCTATTCCTGGAGACTTTCCTATAGATTGGTAATACATCAAGATTTTTATCTCATCTCCTCCTATCCTAACTGTTAGTAGTTGAGCCTCCTCTACTTCTAACCTTGGCATATTTAATTCTTCCATAAACATTTCCATCTGTACATTTTCTTGATTTACATATGTCTCTACTTTATACAGACATTCATAGAATTTCAGAAATATGTCTAATACTAGAACTAATAGCTTGTTAATCCATGTCAAAATAACGAATTCTATACTCAGGGAGGGTCCTAATACTTGTGTTAATACCAAGCCACAGTGCAGACCTAATCTATACAGCAACTAATACAATGCGTAGATTTCTATCACTATCACTTCACTGCACTTTAAACAGCACTGTACTACCCTTCCCAAAGTCAAATGGTTCCCAGTTCCAGCACACATTTCAGGTCTTTCCTTGACTATATTTAAACTCCTGTGCAAGAACTACAGCCTGTCTGCTGCACACACGTTATCTATTAAATAAATCGATTGCTCTTGTAATACTCCTGGCTAGTTTCTCATGCCATCAATCAAATGTTTTCTTTTCTGCTATCTTCTGCTTATCTTACTTCTACCAAATGAAAATACCACAATGGTTTTTATATATCTAATGAGTTTCATATTACTGTCTGTAGTAAGGCTTAAGAAATGTAATGTTTTCCGTTTTACATTCCCTTTTTGTACATTGTGATTGTTGGCAACTGTCAAACTTTTTGTATATTGTTTGTAAATCTTTTAAAAATTTTTGTAATCTTTTTTTGTACTACTGTTATGGAGTTTTTCTCCCCAGGTCTCCACTGAAAATGGGGTACTTGCCCAGCTGGACTCTACTCGGTTACAAATGTAAAATTAAACAAATAAATAAATACATTTCCTGCAGCCTCAAAAGGACCCTCTTAGTTAAAAGACCAAAATTCATCCTGGTATTACGAAAACAGAGTTTCAGGAAAATCGTCTTCAACTGGAATCAGCAGATTGATGATGCATGTAATAAGACTAATTACTTTCTTTAGAAATAAATATATATGTCAGTTTAATGCTACCTTTCCCTGTCATTGCTTTCAAGACACTGGGTAAAGGAAGATGCCTATAACACTGCCACATTTGTGGTTCAGACACCTGTGATGCTTTGTTTGTCACAATGGGAATATGTAACCCATAAATAAATATATAAGTAAATAAATGTATAAACATTAATGCATGATTACAAACTTCCAACTTTATGTCTTGTTTTTATTGTCTGAAATGTCTAACATTTCAGACTGTAATGGGTTTGCTATAAATATATAATGCATTTTTTCTTTAATATTCCATAATCTTTTCTGAATCAAATATACCCATATACTAATTTTACTTCTACTATTCTATTTCCTCATATTTGAGTCATAGCTGAAAAGGTTTTAAGAACTAGCAACAAACAAGCATGTGTGTGTGTGTGTGTGTGTGTGTGTGTGTGTGTGTGTGTGTGTGTGTGTGTGTGTGTGTGTGTGTGTGTGTGTGTGTGTGTGTGGATAGATAGATAGATAGATAGATAGATAGATAGATAGATAGATAGATAGATAGATAGATAGATAGATAGATAGATAGATAGATAGATAGATAGATAGATAGATAGATAGATAGATATACACACATACAGAGAAATGCAAGGTAGATAGAATCATAATGGTTGTCCATGAACTCTAGATATCTAGCATGCATGATGCATGCCTAAGGCGTATATGTGGCTTCCATCTCCTGTTTAGAGATGACTACATTGCACATAACTATCTCCTTGGCAAATAGCCAATAAAGTTGTAATAGATAAGGCACCCCACCCATATATTTAAAGGCACAACACCCATATTCTTCATTATATCTCATTTAGGTGATTTGTGATAAATGGTGAACCCAGTCTAGCCCCCATCAGCACTAATGGAGAATCAGCCTCCATACAAAAATACAACCTGGTGTCATGTGTGCTTGGGCTCCTTAAGTGCAGATTTTATTGCTTGTATACATCATTGGGCAGCATCCAGTATGTAGCATGGGATGCTGCAAAGATGTTCACTCTGCTGCAAAGATGTTCACTCTGTGTGCCATGCTGCAAAAATTTAATCACGGCTATAGATAGGTACACTTAAACTGGGAAGTATCGCACCCAGGACAGTAGAATATGGGTGCAAGAGCCAACTGCCACCAGGCTAAGGAACATATTGACACCAGTGAGGAAGAATAGAGAGAGAGTCATGTCTGCCATTTTGTCACCAAGCAGACCCAGTATGCTGAAGAGCAGGTGACATGCCAACATCTAGTAAAAACCTATGTACTGCGACAAAGCATATGTGCATAAGGCACCCAGACAAAATGATGCATGCATTTAAGGTGATGCCATGATATACTCATTACAGCCTCTGCTGACTGGTGCTTGACCCATGCATAGTATGCATTAGATATTACTGTACATGCAACCATCTCCTCTGGCATAGAGGGATAAAGCTGTGACTAGGAGCAAGGTCACATGAGTGCCACCAGCAGCTGGGATGCCTGTGGAGGTGGTGTTAAGGAAGGAGAGAAATGAAGAGGCTTCGGTCTGCTTACCACTCTTCTTACAGAGCAGAACAGTGTGTGCTCATCAGCACACTCTGAATGGTAGAATATCTGCTGGAGACTGAGGATTACTTGGAGGTGTTTCTGCCCAGGGGTGGGGTGGGGTGGGGTAGGGCCAGTTGATCATTTCACACAGAGGAGTGTCATATAGTCCAAAGGCACTTTACATGCCAATCCTTTAGATCTGATTGAGCAAGATTTGAAGTGAAAGCTAAAAGGAGACCTTTCTTCCTCTTGGTAAATGTTTTCCTTTACCACCAGTTAATGAATGAGCTACAGGTCTGTTTCTATGGGAAAAAAATAGGTTAGTTGAACATCTGCTCAATGTTCTCATTAAGACCAGAGCAAAAAGAAGATATTAGCATATATAAATACTGTCATGAAGGTATATGTTGACACAGCTTTCATCATTTGTGCAAATAACAAGGTGCATAAAGGACATTGCCATGGCCATCTTGAAATAGGGAATATATCTGTGCTGAGTAACACAACTCGCACCCCTTCACAGGTGGTAAAAGGTTCAGCAACAATGTGCAGATGGACATGATCTAGGTATATTGTAAATTGCCATCTGGAAATCACCAACATCAGCGTCTTCAGTGTTGCTGTTAGAAGGTGCCTGTCATGCTTCATGATGTTCCTCTCTGGGACAGCAGTGTAGACATGTGTGATGATGCAGATGATGACAATCATTTAGATCTCTGTGTCAAATATATTTTAAGAATATCTGCCACACTGATCATAGTACCCTGCCAAAAAGCCAGAGGGGTTCACTCACTATATAGTCTTCCTCTATGTCTTATGTGCCAGGGGGTCTGTATCCTGCATGTATGACCCACCATCGAACACATGAGTAGTATTCTCACAGAGCACAGCAGTGTTGACTGATTCTCATCAGAGC
The DNA here is from genome assembly GCF_019279795.1 of Protopterus annectens. Lineage (NCBI taxonomy): Eukaryota > Metazoa > Chordata > Ceratodontiformes > Protopteridae > Protopterus > Protopterus annectens. The sequence continues at coordinate 483,845,488 of NC_056727.1, forward strand.
CTCATTCACCTCAGGTTTGGGTCTGCCACTAGCTAACTTTCATGGGTTCATATTAGAAGAATGAAAACCCTAAACCGCGAATGCTCACATGAGCGAAAATGCCGGTGATTGAAGTTGCTATTGTGGGGGGCTTCACCCCTCACACCCCCCGCTAACTATATATTCTAACTCCGAGGTCACACTACAGTGAGGAAAGGGCAAATATCCCACTCCTCACTGTAACACGACCCCGCAATCCCACTTTCGATTCCCGGCATTTTTACTCGTGAGCATTCGCGGTTTAAGGTTTTCGTTCTTCTAATATGAACCCAACTTTCATTACTATGGTGTCTGTTTCCCTGACTGTCATCAGCATCTGCAACATAAGTGCAGAAATATTTCAATAACAGAGTTCCAAAATATATCAATGTACGCTACATGTGTGCATCTGCACTCAATATGTGAAACACAACATAAGTGAGAGTTTTGTCTTGTGCAGAGATAGTGCCCCAGCCCCAGGGCATTCCAGATGTAATTGTAAAGTACATATAGTGGTGCTACCACTCAAACTACAGTGGACATGCAGACACTTCACCACACAGAGATATGCACACCACATTAAGTGCCCTCTGAGGCAGCAGATGCATACAGAACACAAACAGACAATGGCAATACAGAGTAATAACTGTGTAAAAACAGCACAAATCTCCTGATCAAGGTACCGTGGGACACATTATCACACCAATGGACATATCTGTCCCAGCAAATTGTGTCTAGGAATGCTGGTGTGACAGAGACTCCTATATCATTATAGAAGTACTTTAGGCATATAGGCAGAGGGCAATGGCAGGATATACAAATACAGGCCATTATGAACAAACACACAGGTGTATGAATGTATGGTGCAATATTTATGATACATACAAATGCACAGCTATCATGTCTACATTAGTGCTGCTAGCAGGCACTGTTCTGTTGAGGTGTTTGTCGTACCTGACATAGTAGTAAGGGAGCAGTTACTACTGGCGTTACACATTGTGGCATGTACTAAGCCTTCTTACGGAATGTACCTCTCATATCTGTGACCTCAACAGTCTGCTATGACCACCTACATCATTCAGTTTTAATAATTTTTGAAAAATAGGGATGTCGTGTTCTGACCACCCTCTGCTTGCCCATAAGGACAAAACTATGATCCCTGCAGGCCTGCAGGTGCACCTTATTCTCCTCTGTTGTCAAGTTATCATCATCTGGCTCACTTCCATATTTGAGCTTACAAGATATAAAGGGGTCACATGTGTCTACTGATAAAGCAGGAAGCTGCACGACTATGTACAATCTCAATAAATATCACTCTTAGCCATTGCTGAATAGTGACTTGCACTGCACAGTGGTCATAGATGCTCCTCAAGAAACTAGTTTACAGCATAAGAGCTAAAGCACTCTGACACTTTAATACATGGAATTAAAATCACGGGCTGCTAATGAGTTTCATTTTGTAGTCCTGAGTTTGATACTCCCAATATTCACTTGACTACTGTGTGACTGTGAACATATCACTTAACCAGAAAATGCTAAATAAAGCAGCCAGTAAGAGCCAATTCATATCTGTAATACATGATCTGCTTATGGATACTTGCTATGGTAGATTTTCAATAACGTCATCAATACATACCAGATCCATGGCAAAGAGGGATTGAACCCCTGACTTCAAGACAGATGACCCAAGTTGAGTTATTGACCAAGGCAAATGAAAGGGCCAGCTGGACAGAGGGAGGGGTGATGAGGCACAACCTGTTTGCCTTACTATGGGAGAAGTGCTGGGTTTGTTTTACAGGATGTCCCATGTGAAGACTAGAGATAGGAGAAGGCATCTGTCTTCTAGGAGATGGGGGGTTCTGGTGGTAACATAATTTGCAGAAATGGGTGAGAAGCACTTGCACTGTCCACAGCATGCCCACCCCTGGGGACCTTGGAAGTATATTTATGAGAAAGCTAGGACTAGCATAATAAAATGTCCCTGATGGCTGCCTGTATGGTGGCCATGCTGCAATTTCCTCCTGCCCAAATGAGGAACAAATGAACAAAGTCACAGCAGTCAACCAGATGATCAACAGGCAGAAGGGGCCAAAAAGGCATCAATAACATACATTTATCCCAAGAAACACTCTACTGTAGCTATAATATCCTGGCATAAAGCTGAGAACAAGCAAGACAAAAGGACACATGACACAAGTATCCTTATAGTGTGGCAAGCTCTGTACATCTCAGGAGGATCTTCTGCATAAAACATATCAGAATCACATTATTTGAGTTGGCTTAAAGCAATACTAACACAGCAATCAGTCTGTGAACTGTGGAGTTTGGCACAGTCATCAGCTACTCATCTATTCAAGCAATCTGTGTTTGAACGCATCATGTCACTAGTACAGCACCGTAATGTTTATATTACCTTCCTGTGATGGGGTATGTTTACACTGCTTCATGGTTTTGGAAACAGCAGTTCATAGGTTCATAGGTATGTACTAGGGTTACAACCACCAAGGTCTTTTTAAGCTTATCAGCACAACCCAACCCAGTTGAGTCCTTATGTATCATAGGCATTTATTTGAAGGGGGTATATTAGTAAGTTTCTAAAGGTTATGTGGGGGGTATGTTCATCTGGGCATCATTACTTGTCTGACTCTGTCTGTCTGAGATATGGGGGCCAGGTCTTGGGTGAATTCCCTATTTCCTATCTGTTGGTCAAGGTTATGCTATCCTTGTATCTATAAATATGTTTAATTCATTTCTTGTGTGATCCTATTCACCCAGGCTGTGGCTGTAAATGGTCCAATAAATAAATAAAGAAAGAAAGAAATATAAAGTTAGGGATGACCTCTGCTTCACATAGATTGGGATCCCCTGAGACACATAGCTGTCTCACTAGCATGTTTTGTTGCAAGCAAAATTTAAATATTTGAATATAGTGATTCTGACGCTGTTTGCGTTGTGCAAAAGGTCCATCAAAGATGGATCCAAGGATGCCTTGCATGCCAGACATAGATTGCCTGTCAGTAACCTGTAAGAGACTGAGTATAGATATAATGCTTTAAGGTAAACTGTACAGGACAATGTGTTTATACCCTGGATTCTCCTGGTAAGGAACCTTTGTGGATGTTCCAACCACGGCACATGTCTGGTGAGGTACATGCCGAAGATGGCATTATACTCCATGATGGGCCTGATAAGGGCTGAATAAAGTGGCACTCTAACTTCCTTGGACCTGGATGCCATGCCCTTACTTACTAGTTGTGTGACATAGAATGATTTTCTCACTACCTTGGCTACATGTTGGTCAAATGTCAGATTACTGTCTACATATGTTCCCAGATCCTTGACTACTGGGTCAGCTCTTAGGGGTGTCCTATAAATGAAGTAATTAGCCTGAGTGTCCATTTTCTGAAAAATCACTATAATGCATTTCTTGGCATTGAGTTTTAATCCATGACTTTGGCACCAGTCATTTGTCTGTGTTAGACTCTCTTGTAAGATGTTTGTGTCATGAAGGAATCTATGATAATTCATAATTTACAGTCATCTGACAACTTGATCAGCCAAAGGCCTTTGACATATGCCTTTACCTCTGAGAAGTGGATGTCAAATAGGAGCTGTATTAACATGGAGCCCTGAGGTATTCCTCTGGTGACAGGTCTCTTAGTGGAGGTGGTCTCACCAATCCAGACTTCCTGAGTCCTGTCTGTGCACCAGCTGGCAATACAGTGAGTTATATAAGGGTTTATGCCCGGTTCTGTGGGTTTGTCAACTATACCTGAGTGGGGAATTGTATTAACCACCCTAACCAGGTTAAAGTACACAGTACGCACCATTTTCCTCTCACCCATATGCATGTTGACCTTCTCAAAAAAGTCCACCAGCTTTAGTAGGCATGACCTTCTCATGACAATGCCAAACTAGGTTGTGTCTGGTGTCTGAAGGTTGCCTTTGCCTTTGCTGATCATTTCCATAATAATTTGTTCCATGACTTTGAATATTAGACAAGTCTGACTAATGGGTCTGTAGTTTCTGGGGTCAGTTAATGGTCCACCGCTGTGAAGTGGGATAACCATTGCAGTCCTCCATTCTTGAGATAGAATGCCTATTTTGAGGCTGTTGTTGAGAAGTGACTCAAGTGGTCCTGAAAGGTCATATTTTAAGCTACTTAGAAGGCAGAAGGAGGCAGATGGACTGTATACTGAAAAGCATAATAATGTGTCAAGATTGTTGCACTGGGGGATTGTCCAAACATTATGGTATTGAAGTGGCTGAAAAACACTGGAAACATAAACCACAAAGCATCATAGAAAATGATGAAGTTTACATCACATGGGTTCATCCATTACCAACAGTTCAAAAGATAGATGCTAGAAAACTGGATATAGTGGTCCATGAAAAGAAGACAAAAGTAGCATCAATCATTGAAATCGCCACACCCAATGACTACAGTGTCTTGCGTACAGAGAGACACAAAGTCATAAAATATCAGGATTTGCAGGCAGAAATGAGAGCAATGTGGAAGAAAGATACCCAGACAGTCCCAATAGTAGTAGGAGCAATGGGTCTTATAAAAAAGAATCTACAATTGTATTTAGATATGTTACCAATTCACGTAACACCGTACGAATTACAGAAGGAGTCATTACTGGGCACATTGCGGGTGCTGCAAAGAGCACTTCTGGCTTTCAAGAAAGATTAAAACAATACTAATTTCATGAACTTTAATCATACTTTGATTTAGAAATGCGGTCCAGTCCCATCATGGTATTATTAAAAACCCAAAAGATTTGGAGAAATTAAAAGCAGGCATACTGTAACACTGTCTGGGCACACTAGGACTGTTTTAGGTGTTAGTGAGCACCACCAGGACCTTCTCCCTGCTAATAATTGGGGGGGGGGTTAAGCTAGTAGGTTTTTCATGGGGGGAGTGGGGGGTGAAGTATGAGCTGAATTTGTCAGCCAGCAGATTTGCTATGTCACTTTGCTCAGTGAAGGTGGCACCATTGACCTCCAGTTCCGCACACTACTGTGTGCTGCCTTTGAGGTTATAGACATAGCTGTAGAAGCCCTTATGGTTGTCATTAGCCTGTGAGACTATCTTGACCTCATAATTGGTCTTGTTGGACCTAATTAGTCCTCTCAGTTTCCCAATTGTTTAATTAGAGAGCTCGCATCATTATGGGAGTTGTTTTTCCTGATTTTAGCCATGACTTTTTTCCTTTTGTTATATACCCCATTAAGGTTAGCACTCTACAAGTGTGGTTTGTTTTGGGCTTACATCTAGTAGGTACAGCAGTTTCTATACAGTCATTTACATGGTTGTACAGTGTCTCTGTGATCAATTCCACATAGGTTGCTGTGAACTCAAGGTTAGGATGGGTATTGAATTTTGACAAATAATCGCCTAATAGGATGTAGTTTACTTTGGAATAGTTCCTGATTGTTACAGGGTTTTTCTAGGGTTACCAAACTGATTTTTATTTTAACGGAGACAGTTTTGTTGTCCAACCTCACCAGTGGTACTTGGGTGGGGGTGCAGTGCATTTCCATATTAGCGAGTACCAGGTCCAGTATGCTTAAACCTATGAAGGGTGTGTACTATCTGGTCAAGAGTACTTGTGATAATAAAGTCCGGGAATTGCTGTGCCTGCAAGTTTGAGGCAGTGTATATTTCCCAGTCTATACATGGGTTGTTAAAGTGTCCCATGAATAGGGTATTTGGTTTAACAGTGAGTGTCTCCAGTAGGTCTAGGTATGAGCTATGGAAATCTTGGGACATACAGGGTGACCTACAGCTTGCTAGGATATAGTATCAGACTTTTTCTATGGTGATTTCCACGGGAATAAACTCCAGGGAATTGTCCTGTTTAACCAACCTAGAGTAATACTTGTTGCTAATGTCGCTTGAGACTCCTCCACTTTTTGTCCCTATTTGTGCAGTTGATGGTCTAAATGCGAGAAAGGCACTGAAGCTTGCACTGCCAGCATATTTTCTTTTGCACTGCCAGAGTATTTTCTGTGGATTTAAACCATATCACTGTAATGACATAGATGTGTGTATTCTCCAGCGTGAGGAGAACTCGTGGGGTGGTGGTGGGTGTTCTTGTTTATACTCCTATCATTGAGGAGTAACACCTTTAGGTTTCTTTTGGTTTTATTTGGTAAGCCTGTACGTTTGTCAGTTTGGCATTGACTAAAACAGGCTCTAAGGGGGTGGATAAAGTTATAGCCAGCACTGGGAAGCCTAGGGAAGGCAGGTGCAGACCATCCTATATGTGGTTTGTTAATCATGTCCTCCCATGCTGACAAATATTGAACTCCCTTGAAAAGATATCAGAAAGTAAGGCAATTATAAGGCAATCATCGCTTGTTTGTGGACTTGCTGAAATGTATAAAACTGATACGTAGTGCCTATGTGAGGTGAACAGTAGAGACTGCTTATGCTATGCTATCACCAGTGTTTTCAGGATAGGTTGTTGTTCAGGTTGCTGGTGCATTTTAGAAAGATCAGTGCTGGGGAGTACCTGACTATTGATCTTAGGCATTGAACAAGGATATGCAGAACCAGGGAACCATGTGTATCATGATTTCAACAACTTACCTTTATATCAGCTAGATTGTGTAGAACTGTGGAAGGAGAAAGATTCTGTGCCGTTTTCCCCCATCTTTTAGAAATGTGCAGTCATCCTTATATGCATACATTATATGTTAACCATAACTGATATTCAACTACTTGTTACAATTCTTGAAAGACGGGTTCACAGTCAAAGTCTTTCATTCATACAAGTTTTTTTGCAGATACTCAGTACACCTTCAGGCCTACTTTCAGCACTTTTGTAGCTTTTATACAGACTGAAGATATACCATCCTAAACAGTGACAAAGGCTTGCATACTGGAGCACCATTTGTAGGTCTCATACATGCCTTTAACACAGTTGATCCCCTACTTCATGCCACATATATTCTTATGTTTTGAGTTTGGTCCCCTCAGATGTTTTTAATTAACTTGCCAACAAGTAAATGAAAGTACAATTTCATAACTCTTCCAGAAGTCCAGTTACCCTTTACCTTGGTGAACCTATTTACCCTTGAGTCGGGCATCTTCCCAATGCTTTACTCATTTGTTTTTGCTGTTTTATTTATATTTTAATACTTTTCTTTTAGATCTTTCCAAATTGCAGATCTTAGTCTTGATTGACTGCCAGTATTACGAAATATAATGTTATGTGCCTTGAGACCCTACAAATTCTCGTTTCTACAAATTAACTGACCCCTTATAGTCTCACATCACTTACATTCAGACGAACAAATATTAAGGAACTGTTATTATTAATGAAACCCAGCAGTTTCACCTTTACATGGATTTCAGAGTTAAAAAAATGTCATCTGTACCTGTCTTATAAAACTAGTAGATTGCTAACTTTAGACTTTTACCAACCCATAACCATGAGCGTGTTGAGTCCAAAGCTGAAACATAGCCTCTCGCAATTGCACTTGGCAGCTGTAAAATACTTAAAACTCTTCAGATCAATTTAAGGAAGAGGGGCAGATTCATTGTCCAAGCTGTTCCCAGACTATGCCAATGCATATTATTCAAAACTGTTAGCCATTTTCCTATTGCTGAAAGAGTCTTTCTACTTTTGTCTCCCGTGTTTTTTTCTTTTTCACAGATTTTCTGTATGAATATTTCTCCTGTTCTGACACTAAACTGTATGCTTCTTTCCAGTCTTCCTTAAGATCTTAACAACCAGGCACAATGTCCTTCAGTAGCATTCATTTTACTCTTTCTCAACCTCTGAATAAGGCATTTGAGTTTCAGACTTCATATCATTCAGAAATGCATTTTGATGTAAAACCTGCTATTCTAGCAACCTTCTGACTGTATAAGAACAATATTTAAAATCTGCCCCTGATTTTGGGGCATTTCCCCCCCATTACTTTTGGCCTTGTCCAAAATTTCTGTGCTAAGAGATTGAGAGGTGTGAGCATAATTTAACATGGATATCAGGTAAAACAGATATTCTTCATATCGATCACTCCTGCAGTAGCCTTTGCTATATGGGTTTTAGCCTGCCAAGTATATAACAGCTGGCCAGCTTCCAAAGCACCTTCCATGCACCCAAACTGTCAGGCAGCTCAAGCAGAGCTGACTAAAAGATAAGACTGAGTGCATGGTCCTTCAGTTTACTGCCACCAAAAAAGTACACTCCTCTGAGGCTTTTGGCGAGCGACGGTCGGCTCGTGCTTTTCTTAGCTGGGCAGATAAGTTCCCTTTGGGAAAAAACTTCCATTTTCTGACTTTTTTACAGATGTTTATTACTTTCCCTTTCCTCTTCAGGACAGTTATTTTATAGCTAGAAATATTGTGTTTTAATGGATCGTCTCGAGACTGCAACATACTTTTAAGTGGAGCACTCATTTCTGTCATTTATCTCACTGATACAATTATTCTCTGTGGATAAATTGTGTTTATTTTCAGGCTGTGGGTCTGCCGCATTGTTTGAAACTGTTTTACTGCATTTTTCCTGTCAAAAAAGTCACTTTTGTGGACTGGTAGTTTTACTGGCATCATTGCCTGTTTCCCCCCAGGATAGAAGCATCATTATCAGCTTGACCATGGAACAGTTTGTCACTCCCATGGTTGGTCCTTCTTCCAATCACAAAAAGAAAAGGTTAAGCAAACAGCTTTTGCCATCACAGCAGGCTAGCATTTTGCCTCAGCTGCATGTGGGGGACTCTGCTGTGGCCATTTGTTGTACCTCAGGCCACTCTTCTTTCATCCTGTATCCCTCTTGTGTAGCACCTACAGCCAGTATGGACCATGGGTTAGCCATGTACTCTGCATCTGTTGGGGTCCCCTCAGTGGGCAAGGAGAACCACTTTTGTTGGTCCTGTGGGAGGGAATAAGAAGGGTTCCCTATTGTTTCAGAATGCTGTGCTCATCCCCAGGGAAGCAGCAGCTGCCATGTATCTACTCCTCCTCAAATTTCTTTTGATAGGAGTAGTTTACTGGGACTGGCTGAGGGTTTGATTCAGGGTATTGACCCTTCTTGTAGAGTAGTTTCCAATAAAAAAATGAGGGATACTGCCTTTCCTGAAGAGATTCAAAATTCTGAATCTGAACAGGAAGATGCGGGGATGGATTCAGGGTTTTGCCCTCAGATTTCTAATTCAGACTGAGGAGAGCTCACTTTCTGATTCTCCCTGTGGGGGGTTCTCTTTTACTGGGACTATTGCTTGAATGTCCCCGTGTTTTCAGTAGGCATTTGAGTTTCAGACTTCTTATCATTCAGAAATTCAACCTCCATTTCCCCCAACACAACCCAAATGACACATAGCCCACAGACTCAGTGTGCCACTGAACCACAGCCAATAAGGCAAAACAATGTACCCAACACACTAGTCATAGGTGACTCTATAGTCAGGCATACTGATGTCTGACTCACCAGGCTAAACAAGGAGGAGGTTACTGTCAGCTGCCTGTCGGGTGCCAGGATCCGCCACATAACCCACGCACTCAGGTCACTCCACAACAAGTACAAATATGACCATGTTGGTGTGAATGACCTGAGACATACCTCCCTGGACTACATGAAAAGAGACATGGAAGAGCTCTCTGATCTTGTAGCCCAGGCAGGTATAACCCTAGCCCTGAGTAGCATTCTACCATCGCCCAGAATGATACCGCAGTACAAGGACAAAATGAGTGACTTCAACAATTGGCTAAGCTTCTGGTGTCATTCTAAGGAGATCCAGTATCTGCCTGCTTGGGATGACATGGTTGACAGACCACGATGCTTTGCCACAGATGGCCTGCACCTGTCGCCCCTGGGATTCTGGATACTGGCTAAGGCTCTTGCTGCCCCTATAGTGCCTTTTTAGGCAAGGTTCAAATAACAAATTCACCACTGTAACAGGAACAGGCAAGCAAAAACTGAAGGCAATGCTACTCAATGCTAGAAGTCTAAATCTCAAAATGCACTCACTCAAGGCACTCCTTAAAATGGAGAACATTGATATCTGTGCAGTGACTGAGACCTGGTTCAAGGCTCCAGAGAGCACCCCTGCACTACCAGGCTATAACTCATACCACACTTTTCGGCCATGTAACCTGGACCAAAACACCAAAGGCGGAGGTGTGTCCATATTCATTAAGGATATCCACACCTCCAGGCTAGTTGCTCAGCATAATGCATCCGAGGTTATCCAAGTGCAACTAACTCTGGGCAAAACTGCAATCCAAATTGTAGCTTGCTACAGATCCCCCACCATGCCCCAGGATTCCCACTCCTCTTTTCTCGATGTACTGGAAAATATTAGGATTCAACCAAACATCCTAATAATGGGCGACTTCAACTACCCCACCATTAACTGGGAAAACTACTCATGTACCAACTCCTTAGCTCAACGCTTCATAAACTCCAATGCCCTGGATCAACTTATCCACACCCCCACCAGGGGCAACAATATCCTAGACCTAGTTATTACCAACATGAGTGACCGGTGTTCCACACCTGAAGTCAATTCCTTGTTGGTCCGATCCGACCATAAGCTAATCACCCTTGATATCCACATCCCGCCCCCACTCCCCATTAAGGAAACCACAGTAAATAATTTCTCCAAAGCCAACATTCATGCTCTGAGTTACAGCACAAAGGCAAGAAAATTACAGAACCAACTGATATTGCCAACATCCTGGCAGATAGGTTCAGTGCTAACTTTACCCCCCTCTCACCACCTAAAGGGCCCATATCTATACAGGAAGAATGCAGAGTCCCTGTAATCACAACTACACAGGTAAAAGATGCACTCTCTAAAGCTAAAAACACAGCATCCATGGGACCGGACAACATCCCAGGCTGCGTTTTACATGAACTTCAGAATGAACTGGCTCCCCACTTAAGCACCATGTTCAATAATAGCCTCGCATCAGGCTTTGTGCCCACTGAATGGCGCACAGCAACAGTTATCCCACTCCACAAAGGGGGAGCCACCACTGATCCTGGGAACTATCGACCTATTAGCCTGATGAGCCTGGTCTGCAAGGCCATGGAACATATCATCATGGAACTCATAAACAAAGACATTGGTAACCTCCAAACTATGGATCCCACCGAGTTCAGGTTTGTGAAAGGCAGATCATGCCTCCTGAACCTGATCAACTTCTTTGAGGCAGTCACCAAAGCCATAGATGAGGGTAAGGTGGTTCACACAGCCTATCTTGACCTCGCCAAGGCTTTCGACACCATCGCCCATTCTGGAATTATAGCTAAACTCACTAAACTAGGTATAAATCCCTACATCACAAGATGGGTTGCCAACTGGCTCACGGACAGAACCCACACTGTAAAAGTTACAGACTCCAAATCTGACCTCAAAGCAGTGACAAGTGGAGTACCACAGGGTTCTGTCCTGGGACATCTCCTGTTTGGTATCTACTTCTCTAAAGTACAAGCTAACACGGAAGGCCTCTGGCTAACGAAGTTCGGAGATGACTGCAAACTAGGAGCCATAGTCAAGTCCCCAAATGATGTGGACATCCTACAGAAGGGCCTCACTGAGACAGATGCCTGGTGTCAGAGCCATGGCCTTAAGCTCAATGCCAAAAAGTGCAGTGTCATCCCCTTTGGTAAAAACGCTGTACCCATGAACTACCACACAGGCAGCAATCTACTTAACACTGAATGCGTGATAAGAGACCTTGGGACCCAGGTGGACAGTAGTCTCTCCTTTGATAGTCACATCGCCACAGTAGTCAGGAAGTCCTTCAACGTGGCACACCTCATCATAAAAGGGTTCTCATCCAGGAAAAAAGAGGTCATTGGTCCCCTCTACTCAGCACTCATTAGACCCATTATAGAGTACAATGCCCCTTTTGGAATGTACCTCACAAGACATCTGCAGCAGCTGGAAAGGCCACAGAAGTACCTCACAAAGAGGATTACTGGCCTCAAACAAATGCCGTACAGTTGCCGTACAGTGACCGCCTCAAAAAACTCCAGCTTTACTCTGTAGCATATCGCCTACTCCGAGGTGATCTCTGCCTAACATATAAAGCTATGTCAAACCCAGAGCTGTTGGACATGCTACACCTATAGAAATCCCAATCCCTCCGAGCTACACGCTCTAGGGACCTAAACCTTGTCACCACAATAAACAGGACATTCTGGAGGGATAGATTCCTGTCCCAGAGACTTCCCATACTCTGGAACAGGCTACCCATTTATGTCAAGCAAAGTTCTTCATTAGCCCTCTTCAAGAAAAATCTTGATGAGTGGATGGGAAATAGGAAATACACCCCGGGGATCACTTCTGTGTCTCTGCTCGACAGTGGCACAGGAAAATAACTTTCTTGGGTGACGTAAGCCAGGGAACCTTGTTGGCTAGGCTTACGTAGGCCCTTGGGCCAACAGCCTAGTACCTACCTATGAACCTATGAACAACACTGAGGTTTCTTGGCCATTCAAAAAATACTATGAGTTGTTACAGAAGGATTTTCCAGAATCTACACTCATTTCTCCTGTTCTGACTACTTTAGAGAATGTGTGTCTTACTGCCTGCAGTTTTCCTGATAGTCAGCCAGATGTCCCAAAAAAGGCAGATAGGATGTATAAAGGTCCTCAGTCTTTTAAATTTTATACACTATTCGCAAACTTGACCCAGCAGCTATAGCCTTAGTTGACTCCTTTGCTGCTAAGCACCTAGCTAATTCCAATCCTACTATTTCTAATAAGGATGGGAAATTATTGATAGGTATGGGAACAATAAGTGTATACTTCTGCAACTTTGAATTTCAGAATTTTAAATTGTCAGGCTGAAATGTTAAAGTTTATTCTGACATTTTGTGATAGTATGAGGAATGTTTTATCTACAGTTTCTTCTTGTGAAGAAAATCTGCTTTAAATAACTTAGTTACTTCTGTTGCATGGGTCACTACTCATTGATTGCAGTGAGTGTATGACTCCATTGATACTTCTTCCAGGGATATGACCACTGGTATGGTTTTAAGGAGTTTTTCTTGGCTGCATTCTCAGAACCTTCCAGATGACATAAAAATTAGATTTTAAATTCTCCCTTGGATAGAATGTGGTGTTTGGCCCCACTGCTGCATTGGTGATCAAAAAGAGTGACTAAAGGGGAAAGCTGATCCAGGAAATCTCTAAGATTTTTTTAGCTCTCCTTTTCCAAATTGTCCAAGGAATTTTCTTTCGCCTCATCCAGTTTTGACAAAAGCAAAATAAACAGGTTTAACAAAATTCAGATAAATATTTAAGAAGTCTCAATGAGATTTCAAAAAGAAGTCTCAAACCTCCCAAAATCAAGGACACTCCAACAAGTCTGAATGACTGTTCAACAGACCTTGTGACCCCCTCCCAACCTGGCCATCTTTCTCTTCCAGAAAGTCTGAATCTCTATTTTACTCTTTGGTAACAGATTGTTTCAGACAAATAGGTTCGGAAAATCATTAATCAGGGTTATAGATGGCAGTGAGAGGAAATTCCTCCTTTTCAGGGGGTCAGACTGTTTTGTTTCCACCTGTTCTTCATCACATGCTGTTCCAGTGAGTGATCAAACCAGCTCCTCCTTCCAGGTGGGAGAGGGGTTTTATTCAAGGATGTCCCTAGTCCCAAAGAAAGAAAATGCTTCGAGACCAGTTCTAGATCTTGCTTTCCTAAATCTGTTTGTGATCATGCCCAAATTCAAAATGATGTCACTTCACAAGCTATTCCTCTTCTTCCTCTTTCAAGTGTCCTGGTAACACTAGAATTAAAAGATGCTGATCATCACATTCCTATTCATCCAGACTTCAGGCATTTCTTAAGGTTTTGTGTGTCTGGATCACATTATCAGTTCTTTGCTTACCCTTTAGACTATCCACTGCACCAAGAGTGTTCACAAAGCAACTAGCTTGAGTTATAGCTCATTGCAGGCTACAGGGTATCCACATTTATCCATGCTCTTTTTCAAACTGTCAGGAACCTCTGTCTTGGATGAGAGAGCTCTTGCACAAGTTAGGATTCCAAGAGAACATTCAAAAGTCTTTCTTGACTCCCTCACACAGGATTGTGTTCCTGGGATGTCAACCAGACATCTCAGTTCAAAGAGATTTTCTTCCATGTGAGAAAGATATACTGGTCTCTGAAATATCTTTGGTCCCAGCATCAACACCTTTTATCTTTTCAGATCTCAGTAATGGGGTTTGTCAGAAGAGAAGTCACTTGGTGGAGACAATGAATATCCTTATAAATCAAAGTAATCTTTTCTCCCTCCCCGATCCAAAGCAGTCAGTCACCAAAGATGCTTCAGACTTTGTTGTATGTGGAACACCAAGGACAGATACAAACACATAAATATCAAGGAGATACTTGCCCTGAGCAAGGCACCCAATTCTATGAACCCTCTTTGGTCCCTCGGACCTCTTCAAGTGGTTACAGACAATATGACAGTGATCTGGTACATCATCAAGCAAGGGGAACAGGTCGTACCCCCTTTAAAGACTAGCCACATTAGCTTTGGATATAGCTGCACAGCACAATGGCAGACAAACTGAGCAGGACCAGGGCAGACCTTCACAGATGTAAACTAGATCCAGGGGCCTTCCAAGATATGATCTATCTGTGAGGAGTTACTCAAGTATACCTCTTTGTCTCTTCTTTGAACAATCAACTGGCAAAATTCTGTTCCAGGACTCCATGCAAGAAGGCCTGGAAAGCAGATGCCTTTTCTTTTCTTTGGACAGGAATGTCGTGTACACCTTTCCATTAATATCCAAGGTACTTCTGAAGATTTAGAAGGAATCTCCCAATATCATTGTGGTGACTTCCTTCTGACCCAGGCAACTGTGGTGCTCCCTTCTTTTGAAAATGGCCAGAGACAACTATCACAAGCTTCTTCACAGACTGGATCTACTCACACAAAAACATAGGTGTTTGATACACCCCAACATCAGTCTTCTTCAACTGACTGCCTGGATGATAGGGTCTTAATTCCTTTTAGGCACCTGTTTTCTGAGGACATGCAATGGGTACTAATGGAAGCAAGAAGCCTGCTACTAAAAAAATCATATATTAGCAAATGGAAAAGGTTTTCTAGTTGGGTGCCAACAACATAACCAGCACTCATTCAAAGCTAGTTTTTCTCTGGTTTTACAATATTCATGCAAGATACTATCCTATGGCCTTCCTTATTCCTCTGCCAAGGTTCATGTTTGGTCATTTCAGCATGTCTGTTCATGGATCCTCATCTTTCAAAGCAGTTGCATGTCAAAATGTTCTTGAAAGGGGTTTTGCATAAGAGGTCTCCAAGTAAATTGGCGGCCCCTCACTGGAATCTTAATTTTGTGTGAGAGAAGCTAACACTTGCTCCATTTGAACAAATAGGTTCATAGGTTCATAGGTTCATAGGTTTATACTAGGCTATCTGCCCTAAGGCATTTATAAGCCTAGCCCAAATTTTTGTGGCTTACGCCACCCCTTATATGAAAAAATACTGTGCCCATTAGTTTGTTGTGCCTCTGTCCAGCAGTGACACAGAGATGATTCCCGGGGTAAACCTACGATCTCCCATCCACAGGTCTAGATTTCTCTTGAACAGAGTCAGCGAGGTGCTCTGCCTCACATGGACCGAGATTTTATTCCACAGCATAGGGAGTCTCTGAGTGATAAATCTATCCCTCCAGCACGTCCTATTTATATCCGTGCTAAGGTTTAAGTCGCTTGCTCTAGTGGTTTTGGTGGATTTGGACTTTTTGAGGTGGAGCATGTCCATCAATTCCGGGTTGGACATGGCCTTGTATGTCAGGCACATGTCACCTCTGAGCAGACGGTATGCGACTGAATAGAGCTGGAGTTTCTTCAATCTGGCAGCATATGACAGATTTTGGAGTCCCTTTATCCTTTTGGTGAGGAACTTTTGGGGTCTCTCCAATTGCTGCAGATGTCGGGTGAGATACATCCCGAATGGGGCATTGTACTCGATCATTGGTCTGATAAGTGAAGAGTACAGGGAACAATAACCTCACTAGATCTGGATGTGAATCCTTCATGATCAGGTGGGCAATGTAGAAGGTCTTTCTAACCACTTTAGCAATGTGAGTGTCAAAAGAAAGGCCACTGTCAACCTGGGTCCCCAGGTCCCTGATGACCTCTTCTGTGCTTAGTGGATTGCCACATATATGGTAGCTTGGGGTTACCTTGTTTTTCCCGAAGGGTATGACTATACATTTTTTGGCGTTTAACTTCAGGCCATGGCTCTGGCACCAGCTATCTGTTTCCGTGAGTCCCTTCTGAAGGATATCCGTGTCTGATGCTCTTTCCACTATGGCGCCCAGTTTGCAGTCGTCTACAAACTTTGTCAGCCAAAGTCCTCCTATGTTGGCCTGTACTTCTGAGAAGTAGATGTCAAACAATAGGGGGCCAAGGACCGAGCCCTGTGGGACACCACTTGTGACCAGCTTGGAGTCTGACACAGCGCCAGCAACTCTAACCCTGTGGGTTCTGTCCTTAAGCCAGTTTGCAACCCATCTTGTGACATATGGGTTTACATTTAAGCTGGTAAGTTTTTCTACAATACCCGAGTGGGGTATTGTGTCGAAAGCCTTTGCAAGGTCAAGGTAGGCTGTATGGACTGCCTTTCCCTCATCAATGGCCTTGGTGACTGTTTTGAAGAAGTCGACCAAGTTCAAAAGGCATGATCTTCCCTTGACAAAGCCAAACTGGGTCGGGTCCAATGTCTGCAAGTCCCCTATATCTTTGTTTATGAGCTCCATTATGATCCTCTCCATAGCTCTGCAGACTAGACTTGTTAAGCTTATGGGGCGTTAATTACCAGGGTCCGTAGAGGCGCCGCCTTTGTGGAGTGGGACAACAGTTGCCGTACGCCACTCCTTGGGCACGTATCCTGTGGTAAGGCTGAGATTAAACAGCTGCCTTATGTGCGGGTTTAATTCCTCATTTAGCTCGTGTAGCACACAGCCGGGGACACCATCCAGTCCCATTGATGCTGTGTTTTTAGCTTTAGAGAGAGCAGCTTTCACCTGCGCATTTGAGATGTCCGGGAGGCTACACTTGGCTGGGATAGTTATCTCTCCTTTAGTGGGGGAGAGGGGGGTGAAGTTTGCACTGAACCTGTCTGCCAGTATGTTGGCAATGTCTGTGGGTTCAGTGATTTTTGTATCATTTTGGACTAATTCTGAGCATATCTGGGAGTTTCCACCCAGGTTCCTAACATAGCTGAAAAAGGCCTTATGATTGTCCTTTGAATCCATGGCAATTTTTCTCTCAAAATTGGCCTTAGTTGATTTTATGAGTGCTCGTATTTTTTTACTAATAATGATCAGGGATGACTTCCCTTTTATGGATTTTGTTCTATCATGTAATAGCTTTCTCCTCTTATTGTAAAGTTTGTTAATGGCTGGGGTCCACCAGACTGGACGTTTGCCCTTTGTGGAAAGAGTCTTGGTTTTATTTGGGATTGCCTGATCCATGCAGTCCTGCAGGTGTTCATAGAAGGCATTTGTAAGGGCTTCCGCAGCTTGGGTTGTGGTTTCCACTGGCTCAGGGGCCTTGAAGGATACCACACCAGTCTTGAGTAGTGTGAAGTTTGCTTTAGAGAAGTTCTTCACTATGGTCTTTTTGTTTGGGGTGGGGGATGTGGATTTCCAGTGAGATTAGTTTATGATCAGATCTCACCAATGAGGGATATACTTCCGGTGTGGAGCATTTTGTCCCCATGTTTGTGACAATGAGATCTAGTATATTTTCTCCTCTCGTGGGAACAGTGACTAGCTGTTCCATGGCATTTGAATTTATGAACTCCAGGAACCGTTGGGCTAGAAAGTTAGGGCTTGAGTGATGTTCCCAGTCTATATTCGGGTAGTTGAAGTCACCCAATATAATGGTGTTTGGAGATACATTTATACCCTCCAGTGTCTTCAGGAAGGCTGTGTGGGGTTCCTGAGTTTGAGAGGGTGGCCTGTAGCATGCTACAATTTGTAGAGCAGTTTTGCCTATGGTTAGTTGCACCTGGATGGTTTCCAAAGCTTATGCGTTGCCACCAACCTGGAGGTGTGGGTATCCTTTATGAATATGGATACACCCTCCTTTTGTGGTGTGGTCCGGGTTTTGGGGCGGAATGCATGATATGAGGTAAAACCTAATAGTGCCAGGGTGCTCTCAGGAGCCTTGAACCAGGTTTCAGTTACAGCACAGACATCGATGTTCTCCATACTGAGAAGGGCCTCGAGTGTGTGCATTTTGAGATTTAGACTTCTGGCATTGAGCAGCATTACCCTCAGTTTCTTCCCATTTTTGTTTTCTAGGGTGGTAGGTTTAGAATTTGAGCCTTGCCTAAAAAAGGCACTATGGGGGTGGCAAGAGCCTTAGCCAATATCCGGAATCCCAGGGATGACAGGTGCAAGCCGTCCCTTGCGAAGCAGCGTGGCTTGTCAAGCATGTCATCCCAGGCAGACAGACACTGGATCCCCTTTGAATGACACCAGACATTAAGCCAATTGTTAAAGCTGATCATCTTGTCTCTATATTGTGGCATCATTCTTGGTGAAGGAAGGATACTGCTCAGGGTTAGGGTCATACCTGCCTGGGCTACATAATCAGAGAGCTCCTCTATGTCTCTTTTCATGTAGTCCAAGGAGGTATGTCTCAGGTCGTTCACACCAGCATGGACAATGACTGTGTCATATTTGTACTTGCCGTGGAGTGACCCGGAGTGCTTGTGTTATGTGGCGGATTCTAGCCCGATAGGCAGCTTACTGTGACCCTCTCCTTGTTCAGCCTGGTGAGTGGGGCGTCAGTGTGTCTGACTATGGAGTCACCTATGACAAGTATGTTTGGTGTTGTATTTGGCCTTAAGGGCTGTGACTGCTTTGCACACTGCTTTTGTGGTTTGTGTGTTGCTTGTGGGGTGTCTTGAGGTAGCAGTTGTTTGGGTGTCTGCTTTGGAGGCCTCTGCTGTTTAGGTACATTTTACTCAGAGCCTCAGTATGTCTTTGTGTGTTTATGTGTTTGATTCAGTGGAGTGGTAGCATTATGTGAGGCTGGTTTTGTGGTGTGTGTAGTTGCCTTCTCCTCCTGTCTGGTCTTGCCAGTCCTGAGTTGAGAGAGCTCAGCCTCCAGTTTGGCTAAATAGCTGCATCTCTACAAGTATTTGTGTTATGTGGGAGGAGGAGAGGGTTGTCTGTGTACATGAGGCAGTTATAACATTGCCTCAAGATTCCCAAATTCACCAGCTGGACCAGAGAGAAGATTGACAACTGACCTTTGGACATGCTAGAATAATATTGGGAATTCCTTAATTGAAAACAAGGGCCAGTGGGGAGTGAGGGTGTAGTGCTTTTAATTTTTAGTGCTGACTTATATAATTGCTTTAGTGAGCAAGTGCCAGGTAACTTGAGTGCAATGTGTTACAAGTAACTAAATGCAAAAACGACAAACAGTAACTTTCTTTCAAGTGAAACAAGGAAATAAGTACAGTAAGCAATGCAGATATCACTAGTGATCCACAGAAGCTGAGAAGTTGCGTATTAGGTGGAATTAGCTTCCAGGGAAATAACAAGCAAACAAACAACAAGCATATAAACAAAGCTAGATTCAGCAGGCCTGGATCTAGTCTATGCTAGAGCAAACAAGGTGAACCAATTTCAGTAGGATACAGTTCAAATATTCAGGCACTATAAACCTTTAACCAGAAATTCCCAGCTCAGAAGGGCAGAGTCCAGCCTCTTCTCCCACAAAAGTGCAGACCACGAACCTTCTTAATGTAAAATAACTGGCCTGAAGCCCAAGTGCCTAAACCAGAACTAATACACTTGGACACTGGGCTCTCAATCAGCAGTTCCCAACTTAGAAGGATGAAAGCTACCTGTCCTGCCACCACAGTGCTTGCCACAAACCTTCCTAATGTAAAACAACTGGTCTGAAGCCCAAGTGCTTAATCCAAAAGACTTGAATGATAGCTACACTTTAATCAAGTTACAACCAAGCAGTAATAAATACCATTGAATACTTTAGAGAATGTCTGGATTAGTGCTCAAGTTACACAAACAAAGCTAGATCCAGCAGGCCTAATTGATTGCTGCCACTCAGGTTTTTCAGTCCCTACTAGATTTTTCATACAAAACTACTAGAAACTACTAGACTGAATTAATTGACAAACAGGAAAGTGTATGTATGTTTTTACCTTCAACTCACATGTAATTCATGATATTTGTGCAACAGGTAATGACGAAAACACAATAACTTTGAAAAAACTAAGTACATTGGTATAATTCATGAGCCATGAATCAATATCGACAGTTATGCTCTCAACAACATCAGTGTCATCATTTATATCTTAGACGGTTACATCTGACAAGTTGGCCTTGCACTCAGATTGCACCCTCATGCACCTCTGATGACATTGTCCTTCACGAACATCTTCTGCTAAAGCTTTGCCTGATTTCCAAGAATGGCAAACGTTACCACTACGCCTGATTGCTTGCTTAGCGAGAAGCCAATTTGCTATGGTTTCAGATAGAAGTTTGTTGGTTTGAGCACTTTTCACAATATTCACTTGAGAGAAGACATGCTCACAAGATGCTGATGAATGTGGCAAAGTCAACAGGATATACATAAACTCACCAAGTACAGGAAACTTGGGCTTATTGTTGCCATCAGTAACTTCCTTCAGATGGTACCAAAAAACTGGCAGCTCTGCGTCAATTAAATGCTCCAGAAAACTTCAAAATGATGGTAGGTCCTTCCATTCATCAGACAATGTGTCAAGCTTGTCATCGCTTATAACTGTGGGAAAAGTGACTGCCAGTGGAATGACTGATGATCTGACAGCACAGTTCACATTCAAAGCTGTCTTTGGATCCATAACTGTCAGTTGTGCCGTGACACCATTTTCTGAAAGAGGGAACCACTTTCTAATTTGGCTGCATAGCTCTTTTGGAAATGCACGAGCATCCTGGAGGAACTGCAGCTCTTTATGGCCAAGAGATTGATGGATCAACTGTGCGTTACATCTTCCTCCAAGGTTGATCTCATTAAGCTGCTTTACTATGTGTCACTTCGATCAATGTTTGCAAGAGAGTGAGAACACAAAATGTCCTGTCTAACAAACAAACTAAGCAGATTTCGGTATTCACTCACAATGCCTGAGTACAACATGTGTAGCCTGAAGTGTTCAAACTGATATTCAATGGTCGTACTGTTCACTTTAGCTACAGTGGATATAAAAAGTGTACACACCCCTGTTAAAATGCCAGGTTTTTGTGATATAAAAAATTAGACCACAATGAATCATTTCAACACTTTTCTCACCTTTAATGTGACCTGTAACCTGTGCAATTCAATTGAAAAACAAACAAATCTGTTAGGGGAAAAAATATAAAAAATAAAAACATACAATACGCTGATTGCTCAAGTGTGCACACCCTTAAACTAATACTTTGTTGAAGCACCTTTTGATTTAATTACAGTATTCAGTCTTCTTGGGTACACACCTGCCATCAATTAAAGTGACTCTGATTAACCCCAAATAAAGTTCAGCTGTCCTAGTAGGATTTTCCTGATATTTACTCAGTTGTCTGCTACAGCAAAAGCCATGGTACACAGAGAGCTTACAAAGCATCAAAGGAATCTCATTGTTGAAAGGTATCAGTCAGGAGAAGGGTACAAAAATACAAAAGTAACCACCCCTTTCAGTCCATCTTGCTGTTTTAAAAATAGTAACTCTCCACTAAACCTTAACTTTTTAAACAGGTAAAACTCAAGTTACCTACTTTCATATCTAACTTCTCTAGTGCACACTGCAGAGTGCATTCTTTTCAATCTTACCTTTAAGCATCCCTGTTACTAGCACTTTCTCTAATACCTAAAAAGATCATCTCTACTTGACTCCAAGTAGACTTTTCTCTATCTGTTAAACCTAGCACTTGCTCCTACAGTACTTATTACCTTGATACGGCACTCTTATAGATAGCACTCCAAAAAGGCAAACCCCCATTTCTCGGTCACTCACGTCCCCGCGAAACTCTTTTAAAGTTTTTGTCTAGTCCTTCTAGCATGTCGAGGGATCAGTTGCTAGTGTCCTCTCCTGCTCAGCTGGTGAACCTGGGAATATTGAGGCAATGTTACAATTGCCTCATGTACACAGACAACCCTCTCCTCCTCCCACAAAACACAAATACATGCGAGAGATGCAACTATACGGCCAAACTGGAGGCTGAGCTCTCTCAACATAGGACTGGCAAGACCAGTCAGGAGGAGAAGGTTACCACACACACTATAGACCCAGTCTCACATAGTACCATCACAACCTCAAATCATACACATAAACACACAAAGACATACTCGGCTCTGATCAAAATCTACCAAAACAGCAGAGGCCACCAAAGCAGACACCCAAACAACCACCACCTCAGAACACAACACCTGCAACACATAGACCTCACAGTCAGAGTGTCAAACAGTCACAGCCCTTAAGGCCAAACACAATGCCAGACACACTAGTCATTGGTGACTCCATAGTCAGACACACTGGCGTCCGCTCACCAGACTGAGTAAGGAGAAGGTCACAGTAAGCTGCCTGTCGGCGCTAGAATCCGCCACATAACGCAAGCACTCAGGTCTCTCAACAGCAGGTACAAATATGACTCAGTCATTGTCCACGCTGGTGTAAGCGACCTGAGGCGCACCTCCTTGGACTACATGAAAAGAGACATTGAGGAGCTCTCTGATTATGTAGCCCAGGCAGGTATGACCCTGACCTTGAGCAGTATCCTACCTTCACCAAGAATGATGCCACAATACAGAGATAAGATGATCAGCTTTAACAATTGGCTTAAACTCTGGTGTCATTCAAAGGGGATCCAATGTCTGTCTGCCTGGGATGACATGCTGCACAAGCCACGCTGCCAAGGGACAGCTTGCACCTGTCACCCTGGGATTCGGATATTGGCAAAGGCTCTTGCCACCCCATAGTGCCTTTTTTAGGCAAGGCTCAAATTCTAAACCTAACACCCTAGAACACAAAAAAGGAAAAAAACTAAGGGTAATGCTGCTCAATGCCAGAAGTCTAAATCTCAAAATGCACGCACTCGAGGCCCTTCTCAGTATGGAGAACATCGATGTCTGTGCAGTGACAGAAACCTGGTTCAAGGCTCCTGAGAGCACCCCAGCACTATCAGGTTTTACCTCTTATCATGCGTTCCGGCCCCAAAATCCGGACAATACCAAGAAAGGAGGGGGGGTATCCATATTCATCAAAGACACCCACACCTCAAGACTGGTGGCAACGCACGATGCATCGGAGACCATCCAGGTGCAATTAACCATAGGCAAGACTGCTCTGCAAATTGTAGCATGTTACAGGCCACCCTCACAAACTCAGGAACCTCACATGGCCTTCCTGAAAACACTAGAGGGATAAATGTATCACCAAACACCATCATACTAGGTGACTTCAATTACCCTAATATAGACTGGGAACACTACTCGAGCCCAAACACCCCAGCCCAAAAGTTCCTGGAATTCATAAACTCAAATGCCATGGAACAACTAGTCACCATCCCACAAGAGGAGAAAACATACTTGATCTCATCATCACGAACATGGGAGCACAATGTTCAACACGGAAGTATACCCCTCACTGGTGAGATCAGATCACAAACTAATCTCGCTGGAGGTCCTCATCCCACCCCACCTGAAATAAAAAGACCACAGTAAAGAACTTCTCAAAGCCGACTTCACACTTCTAAAGACTAGTGTGGTCTCCTTTAAGGCCCCGAGCCGACGGAAAACAGTACTCAAGCCGCTGAATCACTTACAAATGCCTTCTACCAGCACCTGCAGGACTGCATGGATAAGGCAATCCCAAGCAAAACAAAGACTCTTTGTACCAAAGGCAAGCGTCCACTCTGGTGGACCCCAGCCATAAACAAACTCTACAACAAAGGAGGAAGCTACTACAAGATAGAGCAAAATCCTTAAAAGGTAAGACACCCTTGATCACTATAAGTAAAAAACTAAGAGCTCTCATAAAATCATCCAAAGCAAATTTTGAGAGAAAAATAGCTAAAGACTCAAAAGACAATCATAAGGCCTTCTTTAGCTATGTTAGAAACCTGGGAGGAAACTCCCAGATATGCTCAGAACTAGTTCAAAATGATGTGAAGATTACTGATCCTACAGACATTGCCAACATACTGGCTGACAGGTTCAGTGCAAACTTCTCCCCTCCCCAAAAGGAGAGATATCTATACCAAGCGATTGCAGCCCCCAAACATCTCCAAGCCCAAGTGAGAACTTCTCTCCAAAGCAAAAACACAGCATCCATGGGACCTGTTGGTGTCCCTGGCTGTGTGCTCCATGAACTCAGCGAGGAATTAAACCCACAGCTAGGACAGCTGTTTAATCATAGTCTTACCTCTGGATGCATTACCCAGGAGTGGCGCACTGCAACTGTGGTCCCACTTCACAAAGGCGGTGCCTTCACCGACCCTGGAAATTACCGGCCCATTAGCTTGACAAGCCTTATCTGCAAAGCCATGGAGAGGATCATAATGGACCTCATAAATAAAGACATAGGGAATTTGCAGACTTTGGATCCATTCCAGTTTGGCTTTGTCAAAGGCAGATCATGCCTTCTAAACTTGGTTGACTTTTTCGAAACAGTCACCAAAGCCATTGATGAGGAAAGGCAGTCCATACAGCCTACCTCGATCTGGCGAAGGCCTTTGATACAATACCCCACTCGGGTATCATTGAAAAACTCATCAGCTTAAATGTTAACCCATACATCACAAGATGGGTTGCAAACTGGCTGAGTGACAGAACCCACAGGGTCAGAGTTGCTGGCGCCATGTCAGACTCAAAGCCTGTCACAAGTGGTGTACCACAGGGCTCAGTCCTGGGCCCACTCTTGTTTGGCATCTACTTTTCCAGTACAAGCAAACACAGGAGGGTTATGGCTGACAAAGTTTGCAGATGACTGCAAACTGGGCCATAGTAGAAAACACATCTGACACAGATATCCTTCAGAAGGGTCTCACAGAAATGGATAACTGGTGCCAGAGCCATGGCCTAAAGTTAAATGCCAAAAATGCATAGTCATACCCTTCGGGAAAAACAAGGTTACCCCTAGCTACCAAATAGGTGGCAATCCACTGAGTACAGAAGAAGTTATCAGGGACCTGGGGACCCAGGTTGATAGTAGTCTGTCATTCGACACCCATGTAGCTAAAGTAGTTAGGAAGACCTTCTACATTGCCCACCTTATCATGAAGGGATTCTCATCTAGATCAAGGGAGGTCATAGTCTCCCTATACTCATCACTCATCAGACCAATGATTGAGTACAATGCCCCATTCGAATGTATCTGACCCGACACTTGCAGCAGCTGGAGAGGCCACAAAGTTCCTCACCAAAAGGATAAAGGGTCTCAAACATCTGTCCTATGCTGCCCGACTGAAAGAACTCCAGCTCTATTCAGTCGCCACCGCTTGCTCAGAGGTGACCTTTGCCTAACATACAAGGCCATGTCAAACCCAGATTTGATGAATATGCTTCACCTCAAAAATCTAGATCCGTCAGAGCCACAAGGGCGGGAGACTTAAACCTCGACATGGCTATTAATAGGACGTGCTGGAGGGATAGATTCATCACCCAAAGACTCCCTATGCTGTGGAATAAAATCCCGGTATATGTGAGGCAGAGCACCTCGCTGGCCTTGTTCAAGAGAAATCTTGACCAATGGATGGGAGATCGCAGATATACCCCAGGGATTACCTCAGTGTCACTGCTCAACAGAGGCACAGCAAAATAATGGGTATAGTTCCCCATACTAAAGGGGTGGCGTAAGCCACAAAACTATGGGCTAGGCTTGTAAATGCCCTCGGGCAGATAGCCTAGTATGAACCTATGAACCTATGAACCTATAAAAAATTTCCACAGCATTGGATATACCATGGAACACAGTGAAGACAGTCATCAAAAAGTGGAGAAAATATGGGACAACAGTGTCATTGGAAAGAACTAGACGTCCCTCCAAAATTGATGAAAAGACAAGATGAAAACTGGTCAAGAAGGCTGCCAAGAGACCTTCAGCAACACTGAAGGAGCTGCAGGAATTTCTGGCAAGTACTGGTTGTGTACTACATGTGACAACAATCTCCTGTATTCTCAGTGTGTCTGGACTATGGGGTAGGGTTGCAAGATGGAAGCTTTTTCTTATGCAGAAAAACATCCAGGCCCGGCTAAAATTTGCAAAACAATACATCAAGTCTCCTAAATGTATGTGAGAAAATGTGTTATGGTCTGATGAGACCAAGGTTGAACTTTTTGGCCACAATTCCAAAAGGTATGTTTGACGCAAAAACAACACTCCACATCACCAAAATAACACCATCCTGACGGTCAAGCATGGTGGTGGCAGTATCATGCTTTGGGGTTGCTTTTCTTCAGCTGGAATTGGGGCTTTAGTCAAAGTGGAGGGAATTATGAACAGTTCCATATACCAGTCATTTTTGGCCCAAAACCTTCAGGCGTCTGCTAGAAAGCTGAAGATGAAGAGGAATTTCACCTTTCAACATGACAATGACCCAAGCACACATCCAAATCAACAAAAGAATGGCTTCACCAGAAGAAAATTACAGTTTTGGAATGGCCCAGCCAGAGCCCAGACCTAAATCCAATAGAAAATCTGTAGGGTGACCTGAAGAGGGCTGTGCACAAGAGATGCCCTCGCAATCTGACAGATTTGGAGTGCTTTTGCAAGGAAGAAGGCAAATATTGCCAAGTCAAGATGTGCCATGCTGATAGACTCCTCCCAAGAAGACTGAATGTTGTAATTAAATCAAAAGGTGCCTAAACTAAGTATTAGTTTAAGGGTGTGCACACTTATGCAGCCAGCTTATCATACGTTTTTTATTCTTTATATTTTTTCCCCTAACAGATGTTTGTTTTTCAATTGAATTGTACAAGTTATAGGTTACATTAAAGGTGGGAAAAGTTTTGAAATGATTTATTGTGGTCTCATTTTTTTATATCACAAAAACTTGGCATTTTAACAGGGGTGTGTACACTTTTTATATCCACTGTAAAATGTAGGCCACTAACAACAACATGTGCTTGGTACCTACCGCATTCATTGTCTGAAAGGTATGACTGGTTCCATCTATTTTGTCTGTTGCACATTCTGACTGAAAAAAACAGCATCAAAACACGCCATTATTCAATTATATGATTAATCACTGCGCCTCGTGATAGCCATCTTTTTCACAAAAGTTTTAAAATACGGTGCTTCTCGGTCTTTACAACTTCTTGTATAAGCTCAAACTGCATATTCCTCTTGCTTGTTCTGGAATAGTAGAAACAAATGTTCTTCACCTGTGCTTCAATCCATGAGGCAATTTATCAGTGGCTGCATTAGCACGCATTGCAAAAGAGTGACAGACACAGCCGACAACAAACAGATCCAGAATTTCTTCTCAAAGCTTGACCTGGAAACTACTGTGTGGCACCCATCATGGTAGCACAGTTATCACTTGCAAACCCAATGATGTTCTGCAGTGGTATGTCATCATTCATCAAAAGTTTTTTAAATGACCTAAGCAATTCTTCAGTCATTCCATCTTCAACTTCTATAAGACCCAAAAGTGAGTCAACTGCTTGAAGCTTCTGCTCAACAAAATACCTCACAATAACAGCCAATATCTGTGACACAGACACATCTGTTGATTCATCTATGGAGACAAAAAATTTCTGCCTCTTGCAAATTGATATGATGTCTTGTCGTTCGTGGTAGGCTAAACCATATTGTATGACATATGAAGTCTTACTGCATTTAAGCGACATCTTTTGTGCTATCACACTGTTAGGGAAGATCCATTTGCAGCACTCGATTAAATGATCTGCTTATGCAAATGGCATATTGTGTTCTGCCAGAAATGCTGAAAGCAAGATATCGGCAAGAGAGACCTTGTCGCCCAGACTCTCTTCTTTTGGCTTAC
Source organism: Protopterus annectens (assembly GCF_019279795.1). Taxonomy (NCBI): domain Eukaryota; kingdom Metazoa; phylum Chordata; order Ceratodontiformes; family Protopteridae; genus Protopterus; species Protopterus annectens. The sequence continues at coordinate 483,873,515 of NC_056727.1, forward strand.
TGAAGAATTTTGCTATCTGCAAAGAACATCTTTTTCTCTGAAGGTTTTTCACATATTTTTTTGCTCTCTTTGTGAGCAAGCAATCCAGCTTTGTTTGCATTAGTCAATTTTGATGAACAAACAGTGCATATAACTGCAAAATGATTAGTGTGGTCCGGTCTGATCCCGTCTTTCAATTCGCTGTCATTCAGCCAGTTGTCACAAAATCCTTGTTGGTACCATATTTGTTTTTTATGAGGTGGTGTTCACGGTGCTTCACTGTCAGCCATTTTAAAGTTAAAGTGGCACAATTTCAGCCTAATGAAACTAACTAAGAATTCAACTTCAGCACCGTTTAAAGTGATATCAATATACTGTATACACCTCAGAGGTGAATGCAGTATTATAGGATGTTTTGTTTATAGCCCCAAACACATTCCTTACCAGTGTAAACTATTGTTGATATGAGAACAAATAAAAATATATTGCATTCATGAAAGTTAGGAGAGGTTCCTACATACTGAAATTACTTCAGTCCTTAAAATATAAAGGAGAATCTGGATGACAGCACTGAAACCTTTTCTTATTAAAGGAAATAACATATTGCTCTGCTAAATATATAATTAGGTTAATTAGGTTCAGAAATAACAGAACAACATTATAGTGGATGTGTCAATGCTCTGGATTAATTAATTGTAATGCTCAGCAAGCAACACATTTAATCTGTGCAATATGTGTCCACAACAGTGCAGTCACGTTAAAACAGGAAAAAAATCCTTTCCCCAGGTAACAACTCAAATGCAATGCCAGACTAATAGCCACAAAAAAACTAAAACACAAATAATCTAATCTGAGTATAAAAATCCCAAGTTATATGTCATCAGTCATGCTCAAATTGCTCATAAATGAGTGCTTGACAGAAATGACACGACTACACTTCTTAGTCAGGTAATAAGTTTCACCCAGCTTCATTCAACAGTTACATTTAAGTACAAAAGTACAAAAAAATAGTCGGCAAGAAAAACATATTATTTATACAGAGAAAACACATTTGTATTCAGTTAGGTTTGTATAATGGTCCAGGGAACAGTGAACCGCTAGGCGGAGAGAAGTCAGATATATAGTGGTACAGGGATAGGGATCAATTACTTACTTTCCTCACTTCAAGATAGTCGGATGACAAAATATCAACTTCAACTGCTGCAGAACTGCCTGGAATTACAATTTCATAGCTCGTAAGCCAATTAAAGCCATCCCTTTTCTTCTTCCAGCAAGTTTTGCATACTATTATTCCGTCTCGGGTTTGTCTGCTTTCTACACTGACACCTGCCACTCTTGCTTGTACTAAAACTATAGCTCTTAACCGGTCAGGGACAAATCCAGAAATAATCAGGGATGTTTTAAGAATATTTGCACTATTAACTTGAGACATTGACAAAATAAGAGAATGTGAATTAATATACATTCTCTCTGAATTGCAAGAATTCTATAACTGTAATTACTATTATTATTAAGTGCAATACATAACATTTTTTCCAACAATTACCAGCTTTAAGAGGAACAGACCTACAGTTTGAGTCACAATCATGGATGGTTGAGAAGTGTGCTAAAAACTACTGGAACTGTTAAAAAACTCTAGCCTACTAGGCAAAGTGGAAAAATAATAGCTCTAGTAGAAAAATACTAGGAGTGGCAACAACACGGAAAACAGATGTATTGATTGCTCTGACATCTGCAAGATGGGTCTTTGAGTTGCAAGCTTTGATGGTGTCAACCCTATTTCATTTTCCACAAGAACTGGGTTTCTTTGAGAATTAATCTTTCTTTTATGCCTAAAGTGGTACTTGAGTCTACTTTGTCAAACTGTCCATCTGCCCATTTTCTTTCCAGAACCTAAAAATGAGGAAGAAAGGATACTCCATACTGTGAATGTTCACAGACAACTCAGGTACTATCTTGCCAGAACTAAATCTTTCAGATCATGGGATCATTTGTTAATTTCTTGGGAAGGTAAGAGTGGTGTCCAGATGGCTGTCTAAGGCTATTACCTTTTGTTATACTCACCATGACGAATCTATTCCAGATAGGATCAAAGCCTGTTCTACAATGCCCTTGGCTTCTTCTATGGCTTTTCCAAAAGGGTTGGATTTTAGAAGTTGCTACTTAGTCATCTGTACATACATTTACAAAGCACTATAAGCTGGATTCCTTCTCTAGATCCAGATCATGCTTTGCTAGGCCCATTTTCAAGGGGCTCCTGGACCCTTCTCCTTCCACCTCCCAAATATAGTTAGCTGTAGTAATCTACCCATATTGCTAAGACTACTGCAGCAATGATCAATATGAACATAGCACAGTTGTGTAAGCTGAACTTACCAGTAGTAGATGTCTGAACGATCACTGCTTCAGTAGCTTCTTTTTTTGTTATTCCTGGCCTTGTCCTTTCAGGGCTCATAGTTTCATAGTATAGTACTAGGCTATCTGCCCTGGGGCATTTGTAAGCCTAGCCATAGTGATGTGGCTTTTGCCACCCCATGAAATGGTACAAAAAATGTACAGAATAAATTTAGAATACTGTGCCTCTGTCTAGTAGTGACACAATGAAGGTCCCCTTATATAATAGACTTAGTTTACTGTGCCCCTGTCTAGCAGTGACACAGATGTGACCCCTGGGGTAAACTTATGATCTCCCATCCACTCATCAAGATTTCTCTTGAAGAGAGTCAGTGAGGGGCTCTGCCTAATACGAACTGGGATCTTGTTCCAAAGCATGGGAAGCCTCTGGGTTATGAATTTATCCCTCCAGCATGTCCTATTCATACTTGTGCCGAGGTTTAAGTCTTTAGCTCTCGTGGTCCTGATGGATTTGGATTTTTTGAGGTGGAGCATGTCCATTAGATCCTGATTGGACATGGCCTTGTACGCCAGGCAGAGATCACCTCTGAGCAGGCGGTATGCTACTGAATAGAGCTGAAGTTTCTTTAGTCTGGCAGAATAAGACATATGTTGGAGACCCTTGATCCTCTTGGTGAAGTACTTTTGTGGTCTCTCCAGCTGTTGCAAATGCCGGGTGAGGTACATGCCAAATGGGGCATTGTACTCAATCATAGGTCTGATGAGGGAGGAGTATAGGGGTACAATGACATCCTTGGATCTGGATGTGAATCCCTTCATGATGAGGTGTGCAAGGTAGAATGTTTTTCTAACCACTTTGGCAACGTGGGTGTCAAATGAGAGGTCGCTGTCGACTTGGGTCCCTAGGTCTCTGATTACTTTTTCCATACTCAGTGGGTTGCTGTCTATGAGATACTTTGTGGGTACTTTGTTTTTCCCAAAGGGGATGACTATACATTTTTTGGCATTTAGTTTAAGGCCGTGACTCCGGCACCAGTTGTCCGTTTCTGTGAGGCCTTTTTGTAGGATGTATGTGTCCGCTGGTGTATTGACTATGGCGCCTAGTTTGCAGTCATCTGCAAACTTTGTCAGCCACAACCCTCCCATGTTTGCTTTAACATCTGAGAAATAAATGCCGAACAAGAGGGGTCCCAGGACAGATCCCTGTGGAACACCACTTGTGACTGGCTTTGAGTCTGACATTGCTCCAGCGATTTTAACTTGATGGGTTCTGTCCTTTAGCCAGTTTGCAACCCATCTAGTGACATAAGGGTTTACGTTTAAGCTGTTGAGCTTATCTATGATGCCTGAGTGAGGTATTGTGTCGAAGGCCTTAGCCAAGTCCAGGTAGGCTGTATGGACTGCTTTGCCCTCATCAATGGCTCTAGTGACTGTTTCGAAAAAGTCAACCAGGTTCAAAAGGCAGGATCTGCCCTTTACAAAGCCGAACTGGGTGGCGTCAAGTGTCTGTAGGTCCCCTATGTCTCTGTTTATGAGTTCCATAATGATTCTTTCCATAGCTTTGCAGACCAGGCTGGTTAAGCTTATGGGGCAGTAGTTCCCAGGGTCTGTAGAGGTACCCCCTTTGTGGAGTGGGACCACTGTTGCTGTACGCCAGTGTTCAGGTACATATTCTGAAGTAAGGCTAAGGTTAAATAGCATTTTTATGTGTGGGTTTAGCTCCTCTTGGAGTTCACGTAACACGCAACCCGGGATACCATCAGGTCCCATTGATGCTGTGTTTTTAGCTTTGTTCAGGGCGGTTCTCACTTGGACATCTGAGATGACAGGGAGATTACATTCAGCTGGGATAAGTATTTCTTCTTTTGGGGGTGAGGGAGGGAGAAATTTGCACTGAACCTGTCAGCCAGAATGTTGGCAATATCTGTGGGTTCAGTGTATTTTTTGTTGTTGTGAACTAACTCTGAGCATATCTGAGGGTTTCCGCCCAGGTTTCTAACATAGCTGAAGAAGGCTTTGTGGTTATCTTTAGTGTCCTTAGCGATTTTTCTCTCAAAGTTGGCCTTGGATGTTTTTATGAGAGAACGTAGTTTTCTGCTAATGTTGATCAGAGATGTCTTCCTTTCATGGGATTTTGCTCTGACATGCAGTAGCTTCCTTCTTTTGTTATACAATTTGTTAATGGCTGAGGTGGAGAGGGACTTGGATTTATTTGGGATTGCATGATCCATGCATTCTTGGAGATGTCCATAGAAAGCATTTGTGAAGGATTCGGCATTGTGGGATGTGGTATCCACTGGCACAGTGGGCTTAAAGGATACCATCTCAGTCTTAAGAAGAGTGAAGTCTGCTTTTGAGAAGTTTTTCACTGTGGTCTTTTGTGCTGGGGGTGGAGGTGGGATATGTATATCCAGGGTGATTAGTTTGTGGTCAGATCTCACTAGTGAGGGGTATACTTCCGGTATGGAGCATTTTGTCCCCATGTTTGTGATGATCAAGTCTAGTATATTATCTCCCCTAGTGGGAGAGGTGACTAGTTGTTCCAGTGCATTTGAATTTATGAATTCCAGAAACCTTTGGGCTAGGGTATTAGGGCTAGAATAATGTACCCAATCTATGTTTGGGTAGTTGAAGTCTCCCAGTATGATAGTATT